>NC_092867.1:43498237-43500134 GCF_032062135.1 Pyxicephalus adspersus | reverse complement strand
GGTTACTTTTTTACGAACGATTTTTTGCCCAATCGATCGTTCGTCGTTCGATTGGAACGATAAAAATTGGAAGTGTGTACGCACCTTAAGTCTTTGTAGGACACAGTAGGGGTCAGTGGAAGAAACTACGGATTGCATCGGAGACCAGGAATTTGACACTCATGGAAGTGACCCCTTCTGAAAAGGACTTGGGGAACTATTGCTCTTGATCTGTATGGGTGGGCAGTTAGAGAGATAGGTATAGGTATTCATTGTAGGGATTTATTTGCTTACAATATTACATTTTAATAACAGGGCACTTTAACACCGCTTTAGGGAACATTTGTAAACCAAAACTTGCCATTCACAACCCAAACCTGATATGATTACCAGATATAACTACCTTAAGTGACCTGGCCAATCCAAGAAAATTTAAAAGAGGGAAGATGGTTGTAACTGTTTGTTGCTTTTTTTTATTGGCCAAGTTGCACAGTTTCCTTTTTGTAGAGACAACTGCCCATCAATGGGTAGAATTCTTAATTCATTTCAGTGGCTAATAAAACAATGACTCCTTCTGCCACCTAGTGGTCAAAAGTGCACAGCAGCCTCTATAGAAAATGCAGTGTGTAAAAAAAAAAGATTATGAGCCAACTGACAATCAATCATATATTAACAGAGCCCCTTATGTTCTCCACTAGTACTTTGACAAAGACATATATGCTTGATGAGTCGGCTCGACTTTCACATTACCCCACTAAAACCAATCCATACATTTTAGGATTTGTCTCATATACACCAATCAGGTCTATCCAACATTCATAATGTTTATATAATATTATTATTATATGTTTATTTAATAATATTTAGACCTGATCTTGTAAACTATTATAAAAACTAGTAGATTTGTAAATTATTTCACCTGGTCTGCAAATAGATAGAAAATAGATCATTCAGTTTTTTGTTGAAAATATTTTGCAGGATAGTTTGTTATCATATAATTAAATGTCAGAAGCTAATAATGTTTGTTAATTATATATGCTTGATATCCTTTTTGGATGAGCCAGATCCTCTAGTCTTATCATACACAAAACAACATAACTAAAAACAATACAACCTCCTCAATCTCTAATGACATAAAAAACTACCACAATCCTGGTAATAGTCAGACACCATATGTCTCTGCTTAGGCCTCTGGTCACATGATGAAACTTGGGAGCAGAGTTTTTTTAATAACTTGGTACTTAATTTACTTATATAATTTTGTAATACTGATATTTGCCTCTATTTCAGTGACGTGTGAAATGTGATGATATATCCACTTGATCCACTTTAGTCCCTTTTGTCTAATGAACTGGCTTCTGTTTGTGTCTGTTTGGGTGTCTACTGGTTGCATACTGTTTGCTGGCTATTCCAATGTTCTACTTTGTTCATTTACCATCCAACTAACTACAGAACCTGCATCACTTGGCATCAAAGTCAATATTGGAAAGCATCCCATAATCTCACATATCACCACACCTACTCCTTTATGCAAAAACCATTTTATTCCCCTTTCAGGTCATTGCACATGGAGCCCCACCAACTACAAATCCAGTGCACATATTTCAGATCGCTCAGATATACAAAATAACAGTGGGCACATACTCTCTCAGATTCCAAGGCCAGCTTGCAAAGACAGCCTTTTAGTCCCATTGTCAGGGTATACAAATACATAGGATAAAACAAGTCAATGCAAAAGCAGTTTTAATTTACTCCCAGTACCATCTCCATGTGTCACTTAGCACTGCTGAGTCACTAGTAGGTTTCTCACTTGACCAGTGAATAATGTGCATGTGAACACAGACAATCCTAATTTCAAAGTCCTTTCTATATTGAGTCTGCTAAATGTGTTTTAAAACATATTACAAGGGTAATAGAC
>NC_092867.1:43463485-43497516 GCF_032062135.1 Pyxicephalus adspersus | reverse complement strand
AGTTTTGGGGAAGAAAAAGTGCGTCTTATATGGCAAAAAATACGGTAACTAGCACACCTACTGAAGCTTCAGACAGACACTCAATAATTAGATAACAGGAATATAACACTGGAAATAATCTTTTGTTATCATTTCCAGTAATAGGATACAATTAGTGTTGTACAGACAGCCCTGTTTTATAATGAGGGGACGCAGCCCACTGTGTCCTCTCCAGTTGGAAACAATAGCAGTCTTTAGCATTCTGCCATTTAGCACACAGGTTTGCTCTACATAACTTAAGCGGAGTACAAACGTGCAATAATTGTTGTTGGAAAGGATCTTTTTACGGTGGCACCCTGCTGCGCGCTCTCCCCCTTAGTTTCCAATACGATCGTTCGTCGTCCATTGTCCGTGGATCCACCAGGACGGTCGTTCGGACGACGGGCGCTGTACACACACCAGATTCTCGTCTGATATCGGCCCTGAGCCGATCATCAGATGAGAGGCATTGCATGTGTGTACGTAGCCTTTAGGACTGCTGTACTAATGCTATTTGTTTTTATACCAGAGACAATCAGTAATGACAAAAATCTAGTGTCTGTGTAAGGCTTAAGACAAGCATTGGTTTAGTTAGCTGAGGCTGAGGAATGTATTTATACCAACGGGGTTGTGTTTTTTTGTCATCATTTAACATATACAAAGGCTCCATTTATAAATGTCCCTACCCCAAATTCTTTTAAGTTTTACCCAAAATTTGCACTTTAGATTTAATTGGAAAATTGTTTGAATCATAAGTAAAATTGATTCACACATGTTCTAACTAAATCCAATGTAAAATGTTGTACATTTTGGGTAAGAATTGGATGAATATTAAAAAAAAAAATCTATAAACAGACCCCAAAGAACATTAAAATGCCAACATGAATGTGAAAAAAACAAGCAGTAGAGTTTATTACTCACAAACTTTTTTTTTACATTACTGCATTAAAAAATTGTAACTTTATGGTATATAATTCAAGAAAGAAGTACTAGAAGAAATCTTTTTTTTAACAAACCTGAAAGCAAAGTTAGCATGTTCTAATAAAAGTCTAAAAAAAGAGAACACACATCTCTTGTAGACGCCCATTCCCTTCTTCCTATTGATCTATCCATTTGAGGGAGGCATATCTGTCTGCTAGTGCAGTCCTCAACTGTGAAGAGTGGCTCTTATCCCTGGTCTCCACCAGACAGGTTACCTGCATTCAATGGAAATATTAATATTAATAAACCTCAATTACTGCTGTACCTGAATGAAAAATGTTATTTTCACATCTCTTGCATATCCATCATAAACCTTGCTTAGCCAAACTGAGCATGTGGTGAATAAGCAGAGAATATTTAAATATAAAAACATTAGGGGCTCAATTTAAAAAGCAGGGAATCTGATATTTCCTCAAACATTCTCTGGGGGAAAATCTTCCAGGTCCAAGGGTTTCAATGGCGGTAATACATTTTCCATCAAGGGAATATTTAAGATAATGTCAGTTTCCCAGCTTTAACATTAGAGCCCTCGATCTTTGTTCAAACAATGCCTACAGGTAAGAATGGTATACTCTGCTTTGCAATCATTTATTTAACATCTAAACATCAATAGATGTAATAATGTGCTGTTGAAAATGCAAGTATGCCCATGGACACATAAGCTAATATTGCTCACCAGAAATTAGTTTTTGTAGGTATTTGCAGAACTTTGTACCAGTGGCTGACAATGGCTAACTGAAATTTATAACAACTCGTTAATGCAAAATTATTAATATACTTCCATGGACTGCTCATTTCAAATCCCCTACAACAGCGGTCCCCAACCCGTGGTCCGTGGACAATTTTGGTGGTCTGCAGCTCTGGACGGTGCACCCCCCAGCGGGATCAGGGAATCAGGGTTCTCTGGACACAACCCACCCACTCTCCTATGGCAGGCTCAGACCTGCGATGGCAGAGTGGGTGGGTTCTGGCATCATGACATCACTCTGAGGGAAGTTTCTTCCCCTTTCAGTGACACAAGGCTCCCCACGCATGCGCGGTGCGCAGTGCCTAAATTTAGAGGTCCTTGACGTCCAAAAGGTTGGGAACCACTGTCCTACAACTATTTGATAGTATTTAAATTAAGGCTTTTTACTAGGTCAGTCCATAACTCTTCATTTATTTTACAGCCATTTCTTGGTGGATTGGGCGTCATCACATTGTTGTCATTATCCATTTGGAAATGGAGATCTAATTCCATTTCTAAGATTTTCACTTTGATTTGATGCAAATTTTGTAGTTGACTCGATAACTGTAAGCTGGGCAGACCCTGTTGCGGCAAATAAAAACTTATTTTCCTAAACCTAATTAACCCAATTTTACCTTGCCTATTGCTGAAAGATAAGAATCTCAGACAAAAGGAAGAATATATGGATATGCAAATGAATGCTGTGCAGTAAATGGAATATATTCCAACAGAACTTCACCTAATATATTCTTTGGTCAAACACAGTACTTTCTGAGGCAGTTGGTAAGTATTATGGCTAATGATTCCAAAAGTAGACTTTTATGCAGAGAATAAAGGATCAAAGACAATATGTATTTCAGCCCTTTAATTATTAAATTATAATTATTCTTAGTTCCAATCCTTATAGGTCCACTTTAAATAAGCTGAACTAGTAAACATAACAGGCCCAGCATCTTCTTCTTTATTCCTGGGAGATATATACAGTAGATTGTTTTGATTTGACTCATAAATACTGAAATATGTTAGTGGCTGAGCCCTAAAGAATATTGTGAAATATGGTCTGTAAGTCCTCACTCATTTCCTGAGAGTCTGTGAAATGGGTGTGACGATGAACTACGATGAATGATAAAGTCTCTAGAGGGAGGTAAACGTGTGTTCCTCTTTATTCTAAGCGGTGAATCCAGTCTATTGAGACTTTGAGCCAGGGTTGGAAGAGTTAAGCCCCAGTGTTTATTTTGGTTACAATAATGGGAACCATTTGTGAATTACAACAGCAAATTCCATATCCAAAGGGAAAACAAGGGAGAAGGTTTCAGAGCCCTGAGCAAGGAATGTACATGGATTTTGTGATTCACTATTTGGCAGCAGTGGATAACATTTTAAAAAACACATCTGGACTTCCAATAAACACAGGTTTATCCAATAAACACCAAATACTTAGAGAACACATGCATCTAAATTTTAGATTAGGCAGTATGTGTTCCTTTATGACTGATGGAGCTTTAAAACAATTTTTTGTCTCATACCTGTTCATTTGCATTTGATGGCTTTCATTATTATTAATTACCATTACCTACCTCTAGGGTAAACAGGTCATTGTTCAGGAAAATATTCTCCTTTTGCATATCCAGCACCCTGAAATAGATAAGTCATAATATTTAAAAATAACCGATCCACACACATGCATAAACATCAAATTAAATTGACACTAGTGGGTGGAAAAAAGTTCCAAAAGTGTTGAATGCCACATTCCAAGAGACGATGCCAGGTCCATTTTACTGCAAGGAAATCAAGATTTCTTACTCACAAAAGCACTTTTGTCACTAGCCGCCTGCCAATGTGATCTTCTTGGCAAAATGATGGTATGTTTAGTCCAGAATCTTTAAAACCTACTCTTTTTATTAAAACCAAAAATGTTTGCTTTGTATGGCTACATAAATGTGAATGTAAAATGACACTTGTGCTTAGGTCATAAATATTAAACTATTTACATAATAAAATGTGCTAAGTGAAGCTGGGTGATCCAGCAAACATGTAATGGATTTCGTCAAAGTCATTTGCTATTTTCTAGCAATTATTTTTAAATTCCTGGACCAGATCCATTCCAGGTTTGCTGTATCACTCAGCTTCATAGATGAAAGTGTATCTTCTCGAGCCTTGGAGAGCTTTAACCCCCCTAGTGGTAATCCCGAGTGTGACTCGGAGTGGATTTTCCATGCAAAAAGCGTTAATCCAGAGTCACACTCGGGGGTCGCTAAAAAAAAAAAAAAAAACACTTACCTTGTTCCATTGTCGCCCCCCCTTCTTCTGATCTCCAGCCGGCGAATGCAAAGATGATCTCTGGGATTCCCGGTGACGTCGGTGCAGGCAGGAGGAGCGGTGGGAAATTCAAATAATTCTGTATTGCATTCAATACAAAATAGCTGTATTGAGTCCAATACATAAAAATCCTGATATATATATATATATATATATATATATATATATATATATATATATATATATATATATATAATATATATATATATATATATATATATATTATATATGCTACTGTACAGTTATATTACATGTATCCCTATTATTTTATTTTAACAGACTTTTGTGGTTTTTTAATAAAATTTTTTTTGTTAAATATTGGACATATTTCGGTGAGTTATGCCTAAGAATTATAGGCCTACAATGTAAAATAAATTTCCATGCTTTTTGCGTGGAAATACGGACAGAATTAGAAAGCTAGAGGGGTTAATAAATCAGGCCCATAGACTCTTAAATCCATCTGGAGTTAGCTTCATACAGGTTATTATCCTACATTAGAGAGCTGGTGGGATAAAGTGCTTGTTTTGAGTGTCTTTCCTCCTTGTCAGAATGTGTAAATACTTTACAATAAAAAATGTAAAAAACAGACAGGGGTCTATAGTTACAGTTCTGGTCAATAGTCTATAGTTATAGGTATGTTAGAGCAATAATACGTTTACACTTCGCTTTCCTGTTATCAATCAGCTCCCACTCTCCATCCACAACTGGCTTCCCCTTTGCATGAAAACCTGCTTAACTTTATTTGAACTATTTTCAGTGTTTTATGGTCAAGTTAATTTTAGTCTCCTCTAGCCCCTGTCCACAGTATGATCCCAATTGTCTTTTTCCAGGTCATGGCCATTTCCATGCTTTCACTGTCATTGTCCTTGATCAGCTCAAGCTCCGCATTCTCTCTCATCCTTCTAATTATGATCTTATATTTTTTTCTTTTAAGTGCAGTGCACTGCAGTTAAACAGCCAAACTCTTTTTTTTTCTGGAAAAGAGATCACCTTTAAAAGGATAATTTGAAACATTAGTGAATGCAAAATCACGTTACTGTTAGCCTCCAATGGAAACATGGTAATGCCAGACTCCTTAACACTAATATATACCTGTTCGCTGAGTCCTTTAGGATGTGATTGTTATCATTACATTCTTGCTAAAATAGTGAATTGAAAATGAAGTTTACATTGAATTTTGTCTAAATCTGTAATATTCCAAGTGTAGAGGCATTCTGACCACCTGTTTTACACATTGAATTACTTGACACCACAACATAATAAAGATAAATTTGGTTGGTCAGTATTAAAATAAATGTATTCAAAGTCCTCATTAGGGGAAAAGGAGGGCTGGGTAAACATTCTAACCTGCTTTGTGCACTTGTATAATCACCTGACTTCTTCCCGACCAATGGCTTCCAAGAGCTTGGTTATCTCCCCTGGAAAATCTGGCAGCACAACTGAAAATTTGCAGACTCTATTATCAAGAACCAAAGCTCTGTCCAGACAATGACGCAGCAAAGGCAATGGTAGGTTCCCACTGCATGCAACCACCGCCACTCTGTAGAGAGAGGGAAGTGAAAATAAACATAAAAACAAAAAACAAAATGTTATAAATGTTTTTACTATTAAATGGTCAGTTAAATGATACATGGTGTAAAACCAATGGGTTCAATCACCCACTCTCCTATTGGGTTTGGCATCTTTCTAGTGCATATTAAAGGCATATCAATCCTTCTGTTTCAGGCAATATACTGTGATAAAAAAGGGGGTAAAGAGAGTCCCTGTGGCAGAAGGGGATACTTTAAAACTGGAGTCCCTAAAACATAGAGCTTAACAATTATGATTGGAAGTACATTGATATCCTCTATCCACAAGAACTTCAAAGTTGGGTGAACTAACCATTTACCATACAAAAAAAAATTTAATTTCATTACTTATGCAGTAAATCCAGCAATCCAAAATTATTACCAAGAACAATATCTATTTATTAAAGAAGTAAGATAGAGAAGAAACAGAAATGTTCTTCAAACATGTTCAGGCTAATTCATTGTAGAATTACCATATTGTAATTTTCCACAACAATTATTAAAACAAATTCTGCTTTAGTTCACTGCATTTAGCTAAGATGATATCCGATTAGTTGTCATGGGGTACTGCACTTTGTAGTTAGTGATTTTCTTAGAACAATACCAGAAGTATTAACAGAAGGCCCAATTGCAAAGACAATGAGAACATTTAGAAGAGGATCTTCACACACAATGCTATACTTATGTTTCAAGTGTCTGTAGCTACAACTTGTGATGCATTAGGCCAGTGGTCGCCAACCTTTTCGGACTGTTGGACCACTAAATTTACCGGCTCCAGATAGGGATGCACGGGGAGCCGGGGGTGTCACTCAAAGGGGAAGAAACTTCCTCTTTAGTGAAGTCATGATGCCAGAACCAGCCCACTCTCCCATTGCAGGCTCAGACCTCAGAGTGGGCGGGTTGTGTCCAGAGACACAACCCCCTCACTTCCCTGAGCCTGCAATCCGTAGGGGGGACATGGTCTGCATCTCTGGCCAGTGCATCCCCCCAGCGTGGTCCTTCTCCTGACCTCGCTCGGAGGCGCACCGGCCAGAGCTGCCAGCCACTGGTTGGCAACTGCTGCATTAGGCAATAGGTTTATATCTCCTTTTACATATTAATAAATACCTTTTCCCTTTGAGGTCTGGTAATGCTCCAGATATTAGAGCAGCAAGTCCCATGGCACCTTCGGCATCCACTGTAGCTCTCTCGTATTCCAGTAACCTCAGTATTGATAGCAATACATCTTCCTCACTGGAATCAGATACAGTATCAAAGTTCTTTTGATGTGTTATGTATGCATACATTATTCAGTAGTAAAAGTTAGGTCAGTATAAGAACTAACATACGAAATGTCAGAGAATGAAGTCTTCACCAGTTTTTTGTCAGCCCATCTACCTACAGTCTACATATGACTAAAGATTTCTAAACACAACAGCCTGCTTGTACAACCTTGGCTTGGACCTGCCTTTATCAAAGTTTTTAACATAGTGGGGATCCTTGAAACAACTTTAAAGTTTTGGGGGAACCCCTACCATACTCACTATCGTCACAGCTTACAATATGTTAACATGGTGGTTCTTGGGAAGAATGCCTCTTACATTACTGGAGAATGTCATCCGTATAGATAGCTAAAAAGATCAATTATGTCACTGACTCAAGCCACAAATTGCTCATTGCTCAAGAAACCCTTAGCATCCTCTGGAGGAACCCTAGCGTTCCACAGAACCAAAGTTATGAAACACTGCCTCAGATGACCAATGGTATGTTGTGATGTTGTCCAACTAATATATATATTGAACTTAAATCCAGTTAGATATTCTTTTATACTTCCTATCTCTTGATAAAATTTTGAGTATTTTCCTCTATCAGTTGAAATATTTACATATGAATAACATCCAAGAACAATCTCAGACATTTAACAGTTTCCAATTACTGACATAATAATATGACTTATAAACAATAATTTTACTTTCTGGAGTGTGTCCTTTATAGTAGCTTAACTGTTGTATCACCAATCATTAACACGTAGTATTGCACGTTGTATTACAGGTTTTAGGTAAGCACAAGTTGCATATGGTCAGGGCATGTTGGGCAGTGTCTTCAGTATAATTTTCTTTTGGCACCAAAAGCGATGCACCAAATACTAAGGGCCAGGTTCACAACACCATAGCATAGTAAAAGTATAAAACATTTTACACCCATAGTTGATTTACATATATTTTGGCAAAGATAATGTTTTCATTTTAATTGCAAAGTTGTTACTAAAACAATCTCTAAGTAAGAAACTTTGCAACAGATTCACAAAATATAATTTGCCAAAGAAAACGATGCACAATGAGGCATGATGCCAAGTATACTAATAATAGATATACTTCTGATTTAAAATGAAAATATTGGTTGCAGAAATGTTGATATTATAACAAAAGTACTCACCTTACTGAAATAATGTTGTCTGTAAGCTTCTTGGTTAATTTAATTGTGTTAACACCAAAAGAAGGCCCACCTAGTTCTTAAAAAGAGAGAAATTAGAAATCAATTTCTGTGATTGCCTTAGAACAATGTAATCTAATAAACACATACTCGTAGGCTGGGTACACACGTGCAATAATTGTTATTGGAAAGGATCTTTCATGATCCGTTCCAACAACAAAAGACTGCACTATGCATGAACGGGCCATTCTGGTCTATGAAGAGGGGAGGGGGAGAACGAGGAGCGGGAGGCGATTATCGGACGAGAATCATCTGACGTGTGTATCTAGCCTTACACCTTTTCTGTGCATGTGAATTTTACAGTAAAGTAAAGTAAACATATCCAGGGATTATCTGTATTAACCTACCAAATCTTTCACTTTCACTGTAAAGACAGTAATTTTTTCTTCCTATTTTTCATGTAATGAAATATGCTTATTTTGCTTATGTAGCTATTCCTAGTTAGGGACACCTATAATAAAAGCAACCTAATATAATGCATTACCTAAGCCTGGGTATAATGGAACGTTAAGTATTTTATATCACTGTGCCATGACTGTCCCCTTATGGCTAAGCCATAATAATGGCATACTGCAAAATACTAGGTTCAAAACTATAAAGGAAGTCTAGTATGCCATGCACTGCCATGGTACGCAATACCTTCTTTAACATTAGAAACAAAAAAAAAAGCTTTTGTAATATCATTAAGCACATCTCCTCCCTTTATTTTCTGTACTGATGTCATGAGGTGCCTTGGGGTATTGATGAACAACATTGGGGGACCATTGTACACATGTCAGATTTTAGCCCAGGACGACCACAGCTGTTCATATCTGTCAATTATTTTTTGACGTGTATGTAGCTTTAGCCATGACATCAGGAAAATTCAGACGAAGTGACAGAGAAAAATTTAATCACTGAGAAGCAAAAAAGAGGCTCTTGTACAGTATTTCAACAATGGAAAGAATAAAATTTAGTACCAACTCACTTTACAATCTGTTTTAAACCTAACATTCACTTTCACTGTAGCCATACCCTGTTCCCAGAAATGAAAGTTTTCCATACTCCTTGTACTGTACAATGGTTCTCTTTCAAATGTCTGTATAAACTCTTATGTGTATTGCTTTGGGCGTATCTAGCATGGGTGAGGGTAAAAAGGAAACATATGCAGCTGAGCTGGGGAAGGTCATAACCTACCATATATGGGATTTTCTCTACACTAAAATTACATTTCAGTTTAATTCACAAGGCAAAATGTTTTGTCTTTGCTGTCTTGGCAAGAAATATCAAAGGGATTCTAACAAAAATATAGACAAAGTTGGCTTTGTAATGTATTAGCATAGCATCAAGAGTTACGGAAATTTTAGGATATGAGTGGAATTTTTTTTTTTTTCCCAAATAGGCTTTTCGCTTCACACATATATTAAGCACAGTTTTAACTTGTGTAACAAACAAGTCTGCCCCATAAGATAAGCACCTTGTCCCAATGTTTGTGTACACCTCACCATCACACCAACTAAATAGCCAAAACAATGTTAACAAACGTTTGAAATGATTCAGACGTTCAGATGTTTAGAGTAAAATGTAAAGGTCAAAGCATACAAAGATATTTTAAACAAATGTGCAGTAGTATGGGGAAGGCTCTTTTCTATTCTAACAATTTGATGAGCTTCAACTTCACAAAGACATGGTTTATTGGGCCTGATTTATTAAGGCTCTCCAAGGGTGGAGAGGATACACTTTCAGCAGTGAAGCTGGGTCATCCAGCAAACCTGAAATGGATCTGGTCCAGGAATAAAACATTTAGTAATAAATAGAAAACGACTTTGAAGAAATCCATTTCAGGTTTGCTGGATAACTCAGCTTCACTGCTGAAAGTGTATCCTCTCCAGCCTTGGGAAGCTTTAATAAATCAGGCAAATTGGGTCTGCTGTGGAGAAACTGGAGAGACTTGACTAGTAGCCTGCCATTAACCATTCCAACACCCCAGGGATGACACAGAATGCAAAGTATAAGTCAGGTCTTTTTGGCTAAATGAGTTCCAATGTCCCAAAGAAACAATGCACAATCTCCTGGAAAGCCTTCCTTGAAATGTACAGATCGATATGGCCTCTTTATTGTACTAGGACAAATCTAAAACATAGAACTGATCTGATCTCAGATTTCTTCTTTCAACTGTTATAAAATTAATTCATGTATAAGTGCCAACGAAAGAATAGAGTGTGTCTATAATGCAATAGATCATACCTCCATACAAAGGATGAGTAAGATAGTCATGCTCAGTCAAGCAGTGTCCAGCTTTTAGAGCCTGTTGTACTATTGGAAACTTCTCACTTTCCACACCCTAAACATAAAAACATTATTGGTAAAGTAAAGTTAGGTAAGTGTTGCAGTCTAGTTTTTCTGACCTTGACACAAAGCATGACCAGGGCAATACATTTTCCCATTATTGAACTTTAGTCCACTGACAATTACCTCTAAATAGTTTAATCATTCATTGGACCTGGTTTATTAAAGCTTTCCAAGGCTGGAGAGGATACACTTTCATCAGTGAAGCTGGGTGATCCAGCAAACCATAAATGGATCTTGTCCAGGATTGAAAACATTTGCTAACAAATAGCAAATGACTTTTAAGGAATCCTTTCCAGATTTGCTGGATCACCCAGCTTTACTGATGAAAAGTGTATTCCATCCAGCCTTGGAGAGCTTTAATAAATAAGGCCCAAGGTACTTTATTTTATAACAAAGTGCAGCCTTTTGCATCCTTTTTTACCCCTGAGGAACCGGTAATTCACCTTGAAGCTTTAGGGTACCCATGCTAAAACCAATGTTTTGGTAAAAAGCCTCCTAACTTATGCACCATTGGAAATAATACACCCTTACAGTGGTGGCTAGAATACCACTTTTATAAACACATAAAACATCATTACAGTCATGGAGCTGGCAACACAGTGGTGTTGGTCCTAGAACTTTGCAAACATTATCAAATGAGAGGTCAATCAGCAACAGTTCATGGAACCCCCAGCAACCTCTGGAGTGAAGAACACTGGTTGAGAATGATTTTGAATGTGAAGGATGAAGAAGCTGAAGTGAGATCCCCCTTCTGCAGCTGGGACATGAAAACCAGAAACTAGTAGGGCTTATCTTTTCTGTGGCAACCAGTATAAGTAATAAGTATTCTGGTCACTGGAAACAGTTCAGGTTTTGTTCTAATTAATTTTCTACATTCACTGTTCTTCCGAAGGATCTTCATCCAGTATGTGGAACTGCACTGCAACTTCTATGACCAGCACATAAATAAAGTTATATTGTTTCTTTTTCTTAAAAGTATATACATAGGTGTTTTTGTACTTACATTTCCAAGAATGCATTAACATAACTTACAATGACTGTGATTTTAGGATTAAGGTGCTTTAGGGCAGCGGCTGATCCAGCCAGTAACCCACAATGTCCACCGGCTGGAAAAATGACTGCGTCCAAACTGGGAACTTGTTCATAAATCTCCAGGCCAACTGTTCCAAGTCCAGCAAGATATCCAGCACTGTCTTCCCTAATGGGAAAAATAATAATGGATCAGAGTGTATAAATCATGAAATACAGCATAGGTCACAGCCAGATTAGTCAAAGTGTGAAAAATATATTTATTTTTTACATACATATGAAAATTAAGGCCCATCTCCTTTCTGTTAATGAGGAGATTAATTATTTCCTTGTTTGTTATTTGAATTGTTTTCATCAATATATCCAATTGCCCAATCACATTTCGATTGCCCAAAAATTAGTCATATGTATAAAGGCTTTGAGTGGAAATTCGCTAGTCAGGGTGGTTTGGGATTTAATTAGAATACCAAATTGGGTTTATTAACACCTAATAAAATATATCCTGAAACATTCCATTGAAAGTACCTGGGTTCCATACCCATATCTTTTTATATTATATACTTTTTTTGTGAATAAGGGGAAGCCCTAAACTCATATGACATATATTAAACTAAAAATCCATACATACTCTTCTATATACAGGTAGCCATTCTCTTGTGCCAGCCTCCTGGCATGACTCTGAGCATCTCTTGCTGTGGGTCCAAACAGGATAACCATGGCCCCATAATCCCGGCATATTCTGACCCGGTTTGGAGATGTTCCAGCTGACATGATGACAAACACTGGAATTTGTAGCTGCGCTGCATGGAAAGCCACTGCCATGGCAAAATTACTGTCTGTAGCTACAATGACACCTTTCCTTTGCTGATCCTGTGTGTGTTGGGGGGGGGGGGGGAGACAAAAAAGATCACTTAGAAGTAAATTACATTTTGGTCTGTACAAGAAAAAAAATATTTCCCTAATGGTGTTGGAGATAGGTGCTCAAAAGTTGGCTAAAAGTTTGAGCATGCCATTAGGCCTGACCAAAAAACACAAAATATTAAAAAGCCATCACTATTTAACATAACCTGCAAGCCAAACAAACAGTTTTTATATTTGTGTTACATAAAAACAATCCCTCATTGTATTACTTTTCTGCCAAATTATTTGTCATTATTTGTTCCATAAATTCAATATAAATATTATTTTGGAAGAATGAAATAGTTCAGAAATTTCCCATACACATAATAAATAACCACATAAAACAGATAATACAATAGAACTATATAAAAATATATAATCTTATTTATATACTGTCACAATTTTATAAACCAAGTAAGGCCATTATCTGGACCCAGGTTGTCTTAGACAAATCTCATGGGGTGAATTATCATGTCAGCCTGGGCTCACAGTACAATGCTCCATGCCACTGAAGGTTCTGTTCTAGATTGAATGACATCCACTGTCATTTACCCCAGTTTCTTTGAGTCCTGGTTGTCATACCACAACAGTTAGATTTTTAGATTAAATGACACCCGGCATTATTTAATCTTTCTTCTCTGAGCCAAGGTTGTCATAAACAAACCTAAAAAGGGGTGCGTCATCACGTAAGCCTGTGCCATATTCCATACCACTGAAGTTTCTTTTTTAGTTTAAATGGCACCTAGTAACATTTACTCCAATTTTAGATCCAGACTGTCATGGACAAATGTCTTGGGATTCATCATAATCGGAACCAGGGCTCACAGTACAATGCTGCAATATTCAACACCAACAGGATGAATGCACTTCTGAAAGTAAACTTTATTTAATTACACTTTTAAGAGCTCCAAAAAGCAAAACATTAAGTGCACCTGCTCCCCATTTTCTGCATGTATATAACTAAAAATACTTACCCCAGCCATTGAGGGATGTTTATGGTATATTTTGCCTGGCAACATACAACGTAAAACCATAGGAATTCTGCAGATCAGTATCCACACTAGGGGTACTGATCCATGTACACCAGGATCTTAATAGGAGCTCACAAGCTAACAAATTCCACTGAAGGTAATGCAGACCTACAGAGGTACCAATCAGCAGAATTCTGAAGACTTGGTCATACTCATGGGGTTGTTTCTTCTCCAACCGGAATAGGAGGTCCTTTGGTCAGTATGACCATGGTTCAGATGGAACCTTTCACCCTTCTCAATTGCCACTACATGCAATCAGTAGGGTTAAAAGAGAGAATTTTACCATTGGATAATCTACATGCAACCTAAACTTCATCCTTGTTGTAAAGAAAAAATTTCAGAAATCACCTCGTTCACCTGGTGTATTGTATGTGCCAATTCTATTACCTCCTGAAGAGATGTCAGAAGGTACAACACTCCCCTCTCCTTCACTGTGCCTGTGTACTGCAAATATTCCTTCTTCAGGTAGATATCTACTCCATATTGCTTTGAAATCCTTGAATACTAACAAAAAAAAAAAAAAAAACGTGATCAGTATACAAGGCAATGATGTTCAATATTTTAATTTATAAAGTAAAAGAATAATTGCTAGATAGATTTTCCCATGAATATGTATTAAATAAATTGTGTTTTACAAGAATGGAATATAGGGTAGGGAATCCTTAAGTCGTCTGGTTTATTTTTATTAATACTGGGGGATTTGTCTTCACTTTTTCCACAAAAAGCAGGAAGTGAAAATAAATCTCTAAAAGGTGATTAGAAATTCCTTCTTAGACAGGTGTCCCTATTGGAAGATGTCCATTCACCTGCTGTTGGTTTTAGCACTTACCTATTCGATTTCTATAGCTGTATATATCAATTGTTATCATGGAACTTTGCAAAAACATGAAAACAGCAAAATGAAATGTAATGTGTGCGTGTGTTGATGCAGCCAGAAAAGCCAAATCTGAATCAGTTTAATTCTGAGTCTCTGACCAGGGACATGTATGTAGATCAGGAGTTCTAACTTTCCTCATACTTTACTAGTCGCATGTTTGTTCCAGGGCGGCATTAAAACAACTAGTAACTCTGCCTTCATATTTCTCCTTATACTGTAAGAACAATACATAATGGACACATTTAAAAAATGGCTCATTGAAATCACAACTAGACAATCTTTTAAATCTTCTTACATTACTGTAAGCTAGGGCAGCTTATTTATTTTAAAACATTAGAAAGCAGTTGTGCAATGTGCCCTACTACAGTGTGGGTGCATTGTGGTGGCATCACATGCCCCACACCATGGGCCAAGACATATGTTACCATAATGCATTAATGTGAATGGGCCCTAAATGGTGACTACATATATAGACTCGGGTATCAAATAAAGTATATAAATAGGCGAACCGGTAGTTGTTTCCAAGTCACTTTTTCCAACACAAGACAATTATTGAGCATGGACCAAATCATCACAATATTTGATAAAAGAAGTGACAAGTCTCTTAATATTTACATCCCAAATGACATTTACAACAAACCTATTGTGATAGAAATATGGGAACTCCCTAAGCTATTCCTCGAGAACTTTTAGCTTTATTGCCAGGGGCTCTTATTTTACTGTCCACATGCTTGTTCCAGGTCAGCAACTCAGAAATAAATGAAACCAACCAGACAAATAACATTTATCAAAAGATGGTGATGAATAATGGCCGCTACGGCTGCCTGAACACACAACCTGACTTAGTCTGAGCTCTGTGAAGAGAAATGCCAATCATATATTTCGTTTTCTTTTGCTGTTGCATTTACAGTACAACCACATGTGACAAACAATTCTTTGATAGATAAAGAAAACACAACACAAAACTGAGGCCTGGTGAGTGAACCATATTTTATGCCAAATATTGGCTATTTATTCTTTATAGGAATGATTTATATTACATTGGCATTGATATTTTTGGTGCAGTGGTGATTACTCTGACAACATTAAACACCTGTGCTGTGTAGTTTCTTGATGGAATGGTGTCTGTTGCTAAGCAACCAGGAAGCATAGGACAAATGTGGTGGTTGAGGCCTAAATTGCATTTTGTGTTACATTTAAAATGTGGCCGGAGGTGTCCTTACAAACAGTGGTAGAAGCTACCCACTGAGGTGAGCTTCCCATTCAATGTCAGTGAGGTAAAGGAGACATATTAGTGGATTAGCCAGGGCACACTTTAAATGGGGGTTGGCTTTCACTTCTGTGGATGACTGGTAATACAAAATAATGGAGTATCTGTATTTGTGTATACCTGGATTTGTGTGTATATGTATGTGTTTTTCTCTCTTTACTTGTAAACTTTTTTTTTTGTTGTGGTGCATTAAAAAATGAATAAGTGTTAGCAGGTGTGCAAAGGACTGCAGGTGTTTTTAAAGTTCTTTTGATTGGGGCCTGGTTGTTGGGTGGACAGAGGTAGGATCAGGAAAAAAAAAAAAAAAAGTTCCATTGTTCAGCTATGTAACATTTGGTTTGATACAGAGATTTAAAAGATATTAAAGTGGACCTATCGTGAGATAGGTGGTTAACCCTTTTATATAATGAAAAGAATGTTGTTTTTACAACGGTAAGACTAAATGGGAAACACAGAGCCTCCTGGGATACATGACATAGGTAGACTTCGGGCTGCTTCTTCTGCACAAAAATGCATGCAGTGAGATTTTTTTTACACTTTTAGGAGTGTTTCAGGAGCGTCACTGGATCTTCTACCTAGAAAAAGGTTCCGAGAGATGGATGCACTAGCTGATTTCTCCTCACCTGGAACCAAATAGAATTGAATTGCAGAGGGATCAATGGCTCTGAGAAAGTAAAGCTAAGTGTCTTATTTTTTTTTTTGTAATGAAAGTTTCACTTTGAGTAACCTTTTAGTTTAATATCTAAAGTCCAATCTCTTTCTGATTCACTCTCTTCATTCAAACAGACATCATCAAAAGATCCAAAAGCATTTTGCATATACTGCTGATTCGAAGGCCCTTATTTCCTACATTACATATAGACACTTTGTGCGAAATGCAAGTTTTTTGTTGGTTTCTGTTTGCCTGTGCATTCTTGTTATGCACTAAATTTATGATCAAGTAAGAAACTATGCAGATTTATTATGTAGAAAATGTGCTACATATGTTGGGACCTGGCAAGCCTTTCATGCTGAAGTCCTCTAGGTATTAGGGTATGGAGTGCCTTCATATGTGTGTGCGTGTATGTATATATAAATAAAATTATAGAACTTTAAATGATCAGTAGCACATTGAGGTTCAGTGACTATGTCACTTATACCTTAAAAGAAATACTAAAACATATGGCCATATGGCTACCAGTAGTTATGGACCATAACCCATCGCATTATAACATTTCTATGGACCATATAGCATTTTGTTAGTAGCTGATGTCATACCATGCATGGGGTTTTCAGAACACCACTTTGAATTTTGAAGGCTGCTGCACTGATGTCCTCAAATCTCAGGAATTCATTCTTTGGCCGCAAACTGGACTTCCTCACTTTGGGATGAACAGGTTCTGCATCTCCTCCTTTTAGAGGTTCCTGTGCATTATAAGTGACTTTCTTCTCCCATGTAGTCAGGTTTCCATTGAGGTATTCTTCTTCTACAAAGTCCTTCAGCCTTTCAGGATGGATTGGTGGCCCATTTTGGTCACATTCAGCGGGGCCATTTTTGGGAAGCTGAGCTTTATCTTTCTGTGAGACACTTTGCCTTTTGCTTGAACCCTCATTGTTTCTGAAAAAACAATAACATATTTATTACCAGTATATATATTATATAATAGTCAAGTCATCCCGTATGGATGACAATATAATTAATGGGAAATCCCTTTAAAAACTGTAGGTCATCCAAATGTGGAAGCAGTATTCACATCTTGAGGGATCACCAAAGACATCCTTGTTCTTTTCAGTCCTGCATTGTACCCCTATTTAGAGTCTGTGCTGACAGCACTCAGAAAATTCAGGGATCAATATTGCTTGGTGTTTTTAGTAAATAGGAAAGTGTACAGTGATCATTTTGTTAGTAGGGTGTTATGCATTTATGTTATGGCACACAGATGTATTGGCAATCTGATTAGCTCACAAATATGGCATTTGAATTTTGTCTTTCTGTAAATCAAATTAGTAAGCAGATCATTGCACAATCCATACTTTGCAACATGCAGTTGTTTCCTTGTTTGAAAGATAATTATATTAAAATCAATATGAAAAAAAAAACATAACCAGAGACTGTGAAAGCACTCAGTGAAGGAAAAGATGGAAAAAAAAAATAGATCGAAATCCAGTATGTTGTTTTCTGATCCCCTTTCCATTATAGAAATCTACATAGCCCAGCGGATGTGCCGATAACATTTTCTTCAGGTCTGAAACGTATTTAAATTTATTTTCCTTGTCATTTCAATTGAGCTAACATGTATTTGATTTGGGACTCTCAGATTGTCAGTGTACACTCAGATTTCACACAACATTTTGTAACGAAATAAAAGCACCTAAGATCTTATTCACAATCTGTACCAAAACTATTTGTGATACAACTAAACAATGGAATTCTGCAGTGATTACACCCTCCACTGTAATCTTGTGTTTCCATTTGTTTATCAGAATCAGCCAAGAAAATCTGATTTTCAATAGAAGTTTAATTTTGTAAAAATGTCCTTTTTATACATGTATATAAAGATGGTCAACTAATAGAAATTAGAAAGCTCTAATTATAAAGCAGTGAATTTGTAAATTCCTGAAACAAACCCTGGTGGAGAATCTTCCAGGTTTATGTGTTTCAATGTAGTAATTGATGCATTCACTGCTTTATAAATAGAGCCCTTAGAGTGCATTCCATTGCACTTCCGGTAAACTTGGACCAATTAAGGACCATTTCAGTTCTTTGATTTGCACAGTGGAAATCCATTCACAAAGAGAGCATGAGCTCCTCATCTTCCTGCTGACCAGGAATAAATGAGGATGCTATTTGACATTCTAGGAGCCATATGATGAAAAAACTGTGATATTTATTATTACTCAGTGTACATCGGAAGCAATGGGGGATATGGAACCAATGGCCCATAGCCTGGAGTCCTCACTTTTTTTGGAGTCTGGAAGGGAATTGCCACAAATTAGGGTTGTCAAGGCCCCTTTTCATATATGCAATTAAAAACTTCTTGGTTACCTGCTCCCGGGCATGTAGCAAACTGCTCCTATGTGCTCATAAGCAGCAAACCGCTGGT
Organism: Pyxicephalus adspersus; assembly: GCF_032062135.1. Taxonomy (NCBI): domain Eukaryota; kingdom Metazoa; phylum Chordata; class Amphibia; order Anura; family Pyxicephalidae; genus Pyxicephalus; species Pyxicephalus adspersus. The sequence continues at coordinate 43,478,910 of NC_092867.1, read as the reverse complement.
AACATATTGGCATGCAGTTGCAGCTGTGGTTCTTTCCTCTAGAGAAGTAAAAACAACCACACAATCAAAAACAACTTGCCGCTTTCTAGAACCACACCATGATCTACCCCAGCTGCAACTATGTGCTAACACATGCACAAAATGGTTCCCAACTGCTCCCATTCATTTGAATTGGAGTGGTTTGGATTGTGGTTGAGTGTGCGATAGAACCCTGAACAGAACAGCAGCAGTAGGATGGCAGAACAGAAATGTTAGATTTTGCACTTTACTAGTCCTTTGATTTAGTGGCTGCATTTTTTTCACCTGGTGATCCTGCCTGTAACTTCCCTCCCCTAGGGTGACAACACTGTATTGCACATTGTACTTTATCAGTAGTGTTGTCACCTTAGGAAAGGAAGTATGTTAGGTCTTCTGAATGTCTTCCCCTATTCTCATCTTTATGCCAAAGGAGGAGGTATTTTGTAAGCTGAACTGGTGCAGGGCTGGTAATACTGCTTAAGATTCCGCTGCAAAATACACAGAAAGTTAATCAGCTTACTGCATTTCTCCTTGCATGAGATTTTATATTTGTCTTCTTTTATTTCAAACAGATGTAACACAACTAAATAATAGTATATTAACTTACTTACCCAATCCTACATCACAAGCAGTGACACTGCTGACAAAGAGAATTAAAAAGTTGGAAAAAGGTTTCTCTGCTCCTTCTCCACCCTATTGGGAAGTTTTAAAAAATGGTTTGAATTCCACTTTGCCTCTCAGCACCAGACTATTACACCAATGGTCCATAAATCACCCTGGATATTTGTGCTTTCACAATTGCTAAGCAATGGAATTTATATAAACGTTTATTGCATGCATTATGTAAGCCAACATAATTGAAAGAAGGTTATGTATACCCCTGGGCAGGAAGAAAAAGGGCGGAGGAGTAATGTTTTCTATTTTATCCTCATTGGTAAATAAATTGAATACAGCTGTGGCTGCTCATTATTGAATCTAGGTACTTCAGGGAGTTTTGTCAGTAAATATAACATTTTAGGGCACTTCTTTACCAAAATTTTCAGCTCACTTTAAGCTTGAATTAGGGGTTCATGCTGGTTCAACCAATGAGTGTGTTCCACAGCTAAGAAGAACTGTGATCATTTACAGATCCTATATAAAGATATACTGATCATGATTCAGCTATACTGAATTTTGGCCACATCTGAATCCATGCAGCCCTTGACACTTGGGGCACTTTTCCTTGCCATAGACACCAAAAACTATTCCTCCAAACAAAAGGTGGGGCACTATTCCTCCCACAGATGCCAGAGGCGGGGCACTTGTTCTACCCATTAACACCAAGGATTGAGCGCTATACCTACCACGGACGCCAAAGTTCGGACATTTTTCTGTCCATTGATGCCAAAGATGGGGCACTGTCATTCCCACAGACTCTAAAGATGGGGACATATTCTTCCCATAGACACCAAAGGTGGGGTACTTTTCGTCCCATGAACACCAAGGATAGAGTACTATTTCTCCCATGGACACCTGGGAAGGGACAGTAACTTGGCTATTCTTGCCCTGTGGTTGCCAGTGTGGACACGTTTTTATTGCTGTGTCCTTATTTGGGAAATTCACTACCCAACCTCTAATAGTGATCATTGTCACTGAAAGAAAGAAAGTCAATCCAAAATGTTTGAGGTTGTTGTCAGAACAAAGGATGGGAGACATTTTCTAATAGGGACACTTGTTCTGTGGACTACTAACAGAAGAAATCACTCAGTTAGGAGAAATAATCCTAATGTCCTGTTTCATCTCTGAGACAGGAAGCAAACAATGAGTTTCCAATCCAAATGTCCCAAATGTTACTCAGCAATGAAATAGTTTCACATGGTTATAACACTTCTCTTCTCCAATTAAAACTATGGAAAAAGTTTACAAATTTTTTAAAATCATCAATTTAAGGATGAGACAATCATATACTTCATAGCTTGTATAAGCCAATTCCATTGTATTTCTCTACTACACAAAGCTACTCATTTCTTTGTATTGATCGTCCTGTCTCCTATGTATTCAGTAAAATCCACTAGCAGGCAGCCAGAAAACTGTATAGCCTGAACATTGAACCCCTAAAGAGAACCAATAAAACCTACAGATAACGTTATACAGTTTTTAAAGACTGCAGTTCTCTAAATGACTACCACGTCGAATAATGCTAAAACAAACCCCAAAGAAAACCTTGTGACTTGTCTCAAATACACCTATAGGACAAATTATGTGTAATCATGTTTAAATAAAGAAACCATAATATCAGTTACTTGGCTCGAAATCATACAAAAAAATTCTATTTGGTTGAAAATCCAGGACATAAATTTGGACATCCCTGCCATTGTGCAGAACTGGAAGTCCGAGCCTGCACAGTAAATAAATAAAAGAAAGTACCTAAAAGAAAGATATTTTTACCTATATAAAAGGTTTACCCAGCCTTTTATATAATGTTAATAATGGCATGATAGGTCCCCTCTAACATATTCCTGAGTAAGCTCAGATTTCTTTAGCAGTAGCCAGACCTGATTATTAGTCATGGCTGTCCACAGGCCTTTGTATATGACTGTGGACGTTCAGGGCTACTTTACTCTTTCTTTCAATTTCTGTGACAGAGTCTTAATGTGGGAACCTGCTACTGGGTGAAAACGGTGACTGCTAAGTCTAGATAGGAAAGTACATGCTACCTCTTTGTTTTGGGAACCCAATAATGGTCACTCTGATTTCTGGTTGGAAACTGAAATTATTTAAATGCTTAAAACAGATAGCTAAACAGATGTTTTGTTTTTTTGCATTGGAACAGCTGTACAAAGCTGTCCTCCTCCTTCATGCTAGATAAAGTAGCAGGAACAAATCTGATTGGTCTAGGTCCTGGGTCCCTGTCTTGTGCATAGTAGCACCAGTAGCAGCTGAGCCGGTTACCCCCTTATATTGATAATAATATACAAATATTATACAAAATAGTAAAAACTACTTTTGTTTTTTTAAAGAATGTTAACCTTCACTTCCTTTTACAAATGCAGCAGAAAGTTCTATAGAAAGTTTATAAGGATCTTTTACTCCCCTAGGTCCAATGCCTGCCATTTTTTTTTAAAGGGGAGGATATCAGGTTTATATACCGGTACCTATCCGTGACCCCAGCAGAAGAATTGGGGGATACAGCTGTCACTGGAAAACAGAAGGGCACAGAGCCTGAAAAAGGCATTCCCATTCTAACTAATAATTGGCGTCCTATCAGTACATGATTATCTAAAACAAAATATAAATTGGCCGAGATTGGAATATAAAAATAATCATAAATATAAAACTAATGCTGAACTCTATCGCTGTAGCTTCTCCCAACCAATGCTACTATTACTTTTCCTTGAAAACATACAACTCATTTTCATGTATTTGAATACAATCATTGTTCTGTGTTCAGTATACTATATTTGTGTGATAATGGTTCTTTATGTAAAGACAAAGTCGGTGATCTCTGCAGGCTCACACTGATTACTGGGGCAGCAAGCTGCAGTAGAATTACTTGGAAGAACAGAAGGGTTTAAGGCCTTGTGATACAATCAATCTAAATATATCATGTCCATTTTCCTTCACTCCATTTCTTCATTAGTCTGCAAACCTACAAGGGGGTTGCTATTACATCATTGAAAAACAATGTTAATAATACCGAGGTATCCTGCTAATTTAAATGTCACTATTGTTATTTGATATAATGCAGGCTTTCCCTTATGTAGAGATCTGTATCTTATCCATGCATTTGGGCCAGAAGTGTTCCTTCACCAAGTACAAGCACATAGTCCTGAAAGAGTTTTTCTGCAGTGCGGTCACAATTCTAGTGGACATGCAGATCATGAGGCAGTATGAAAACATAGCAAGCAGCCAGGAAGAAAAACAAAATGATAATAAACCTACTTGTCTAGGAACAACTTCTCGACACAGCTGGAACACAAGCAAAGAAGAGAAAAGGATGGCAACAATATCATATAATGACACATAACTGATAATACAGTGATTCAGGACATAGGAACGCAAGTTTGGCCACAAAGACCTGCCTTATCATATCATGGCCAAATGATTCAGTGCACGCCAATTTTATAATTGTTTATTTCAGCCAAAGTAAATTTTTATTGGTTTCCTTCTTCTAAGAAAGTAGATAGAAATGCATATTGGATGCTCCAGATATCAATAAAGTATAAGCAAAATAAACTCCACCAGGCTCTATTTATACCTAAATTTATAACATGGACACTGTCACAATGTAATTCTACACAGAACCAATCATAAAACCCAGAGAACTAGCATATGGGAGCTGAGGATGGAACAAAAATAGAGAATAGTAAATAGCAACAAAAACAAAGGTGTTGTGCTTGGTGACCAGTCAAATGTAAACATCTATCTCCCCTCCCTCTCTCTCCTTATATTTAGATTAACTGTAAGGTTTTTATCGCTGTACTCTGCAGACAACAGGAAGAGAGAAGAAATCTACCCCTGGGTAGGGGAAGTGACACTTTTATCAGTTGTCATGGGAAAATGTGTCTCCACCAAAGCTTAATGACCAATTCTTGAAGGAGTTGCATGTCTGCTTTGGTTTCTATTTTTTATCCTCAATAGCCAGTGAGTATGTGGTTTAGAAAAGAAAATTGTTAATATTCCTTTTTTTCTAACTGGCTCTGCTATTTAATCTGCAACAAGAGATTTGAATTGATTTTACTTGCTGTAAAGTAAAATCTTGCTGTACTTGCTGTATCTTTTTTTAACTTGCTGTAAAAATAATACCACAAACAAATCGAAGTAACAGAAAGAATCTTTGAACAATCTCATCATCCTATGACAGAATCACTTGGACTACCATGTACAAATGATCCAGCATTCAAACCTTTACACTATTGTTTTTTTGTTTGCTAGCAAGGAATAAACAATCATTTTTATATTCTATAAACATTCAAGCTCATATGTATTATTACAATTATCAAACCTTTTTAGTGTTTACTATTTGTAAAGAATGACACTATGCCTAATCATCTTTTCTTCCTTCTAAGGTCACTTTGAACAAATGACTGTCTGAATTGTTTATAAGTAATCCCCTAAACAGATGAACAATAAATGATACAGCATATGAAAAAATAGTTGGTTACATAGCTAATATAAAATATAATGAGCCACATTAAAGGGAATTACCTATATAGCACAGCTATGACAAAGACAGCGATGTGAAGCAAACATGCCACTACTGCCCCCAAGGGAGGTAGGAGAGGTTCTGGATACAGAGGGGTGCCCAGAGCTCTGTCAATGCCCATGCCTCCTAAGGGACTACAGCGGGGTATGGATTGCCCAACCTGCTCCAGAAGGGATCAGAATCTTCTTCTCGCTCCGAGTCCTGAGCAGGATCCCTGTTGCTTAATATTTTGGAGTACAGGAACTGAGCTGCAAAATTCATTATTTGCTTCTTTTTGCCCCCCGCTCAAGGAACGACTCCCTGAAGGGGAAGCAATCCACTCTTTAGACGGACAGCTTGATTGAGTCCTTAGGCCTCCAAGTTCAGGATAGAGGACATTCACTTGTACACAACAAGTTATGGCTGCTGCTATATATAGAGATTACAGCACAAGCCAACCTGTCCCTGCTAATTTTACTCACACCTCGGATTAAACTGTACTTTGAAGATGGGAGATTGGTTAAGTCCCTTAGAGGCTTAGTGAATGTCTCTTTGCTACATCATCGTCCTGGTTCAATAAAGTGCTTTGGTTAATCCTATAATTTAAAGGAAATTTAGAGTTGGATAGTTCTGCAAATTAATTTATTGCAGTGCCAATGAAGAAGTGATTTGAGGATGAACAACATGGACATGATCAAACCAAAATCATTGAAGGCATTGTACGGTTGATATAATATTTAAAAGCACCAACATTTTTGTGGATTAGATTATGTAGATTAGCTTTAAAAATCTTCTGCACAAGAGCTGACAGCTCAGCCATTACTATCACTTGGCTCTGTGTAGAGTATTCTTTGTTCTAGCTGTATGTTGCACATAACTGGTAAAGGCTCCATTTAGCAACACCTGTAGAAGAGACAGTGTTTGCAAAGCTTAGAAATCCTACATCATCTCATCCGGAGACCTGGAACGGCTGCCTAATCTAGGCTGATGGTGAATTGCTGCACTCAGGTGAAAGGTCATTGGGATATGTGCTTCATAGAAAGATGTGAGATTCTCATAGTATAATTCTTGACAGCAGCAAAGTGGAAGACCATTGTTGGGATGAGTTCCTATTGAAATATATATACCTAAGCAATATTTTTCCCAATACCACCCGGCTGTTTTTGGAAAAGTTGGGTCACAAAACAGGGACCACAACCCAGTTCTTCCTACGCAGTTTAAACAAATTTCATGGAGAATACTGCCTAAGTATATTGATGTTTACAGGAAACTACAATGGACTAGCATGATTGTATCTGTTTTTATCTCTTTTACTAATATAAGTAAAATGTTTACTAGTAGAAGTTTAATTTTGGGTGAATATATAGAGCTTTCTTATTTTATTTTTAGGAAGTAGCAAACGTATACCTTCAGACACCTTAATTGTCAAGGCTGGAGAGGATACATTCATCAGTGAAGCTAGCTGATCCTGCAAACCTAGAATGGATCTGGTCCAGGATTTAAAACATTTGCTAGCAAATAGAAATCCATTTCAGGTTTGCTGGATCACCCAGCCTTACTGATGAAAGAACATCCTCCCCAGCTTTGAAGAGCTTTAAGAAATCAGACCCATTGAGTAAGCCTGACCTGCTAAACTCTGAAAACATGTTTTTAATTTTTTCAACAAAGCAGCTAATTATATTGTCTTTGGTGAGCACAAAACTTGTTCAGTATCCACCAGGAGAAACTAAAATGTTACACGCCCCTTCGTGAGTGATGCTGAACTACAATAAAAGAATGAAAATAGATGCACTGATCACTATGTTCCAAACTCCATGTAATTTCAAGGAATCTGTTCAGTTGCTGCAAGAAGGAAAAGTTTAGCAAAGCATTGCAAAATATGTGATTGCTCTCACGGCTGTTGCCAGACAGCACTCCAATCTTATGCTCAGCTGGTGGTACTATACATGTTTGGCTGTTCTCTAGGAAAAAACTTGAGAAACAAAAATATTTTTCATGTGCTTTATGCCTGATCAACTCTGCTGAGAACTTTTTTATGTATATTTTTTGGATAGATTAGGGATTTATTTTGTTCCTTCACTTCCCATCACACATTAACAATAAGTGACTGGAAATCTCCACAAAGTGAGGGCTTTGGATGCAGTTTGTTATTTAAAGGTATACATTTATTCTTTGTCATGCTACAGCCACAATTCCTATTAGGATCGATATGTACCACCCAGTTCGGCAATAAAAGTTCTTTGTAAAGAGTTTGTAAAATGCATACAGAATCTGGCTCTCTTCATGCTAGCATTTGCAGATCGAGATTAAGGGATCTCCTTGTGTTATGAGTGTTACTCAGCTTTCTTTCTTGTTCGGGAATAAACTAAGACTGTTTTCCTGATGGGTTCATCTTATTTGGCAGAAGTTATATCTAGGGAAAAGTTCTAGAGCAAAAACATTTACTTTTAGTGTGCCCCAAAATAAAGTATGAGAGAAGATTTACCCTAGCACAGAGCTATCATACCTTTCATTTGTCCCTGATTTAGATGAACTTTTTTTTCTGATTTAGGTCCCTGTTTCCTTCTTTCCCCTTCTGTCCCTGTTTCCTCCTCCAGATATTTTTGGTGACTATATGCACCTCTAATAAGCATTACAAATGTTATTTTGCTTTAAACCTTTCTTCTATCCTCAAAGTTCTCCTATTGTTATTTTATAAAGAAATTCTAAAGGAAACAAAGCTGTGAACAAAAGCAGTAGGGGTATTGGTAAAGGACATCTAGAGCAGAAACATTTACATGTAGTTGTGTTTCCATCCCTTCCTGAAATGTGCACATAAATATTAGGACTAGAAATCAGCTTAAAATGTCAGCAGGTACCCAAACATGCCGCCCAGTCTTGGAAATTCTTGAAAACTCCGACTTTGAAGTGTGTGGGCCATAGAACATATTGATGGCGTACTGTTTATTTTCTTACAGGCACAATGCAGACTCTGTCAGTAAGTGTCCATAAACCAGCACACTTCTACAAGCATATCTCTGGTGTTCTTACATTTGATGCCCACAATATTTTTTGGGCTGTACAAAAAATTTTTAGCTTTTACACTAGCAAATTCCTCAGAAGCATCACCACAAGCTGAAAATCTTGTTTTTGCTTTTACATTTATGAAGTTTTCCATATCTGACCTCTGGCTTCTTCTTTACATCATGGGCTTGTTATGCGGGAATGAAGTAAGTGACTACACAGCGGCAGGAGACTTGTGCAGCAGAATTTAATGAGGAACATCCCTTATGGGTCTTGAAAGACGGTATTGTGATTTCATAACAAACATCACATCCAGCAATAAAGTCACAAGGCTGGGATGGATTCCAGAATCTCTGTGAAGGCATGGAAACCAGCCAGCCACTTCCAATGGGAAAATGGAGATTCTCAAATAGCATTTTAGCTGTGGACTTTACCAAGAGTGTGGGATTGAATACAGATGGCAAGAAATCTTTACATGTCAGGTGGACCACACTGTCACAACAATTGACAGTAAGTTTCCTATACACAAAGCTTCTTATAAAAGTATAAGTGATAGCCCAGAAATGTAAAAAAAAATAAATAATATATAAAACCCAGAGAGAGAGAAATAAGCTGTACACATGCATGTAAAACCAAATGAAGTCCCCGCTTTTGACTAAACATATTTGACAGAAATGACTCTGTGATTAGGAAGGAATTTAAGCCTTTGGATCTGCAAGCAAAGCCAGGCAATGAGGATTTTCAAAAATAGAATCACCATAGAAATCTTTATTTTCCAAAAAAAAATTGTCGTAAAGTGATTGTAAGAAAAGCATGCCTGACTTTAGTTTAGGATACATCAGTAACCATAATTTTTTGTATCATTTCTCGGCATGTACTAGCATGAAATAGAGTCTGTCCTTGACAGTTTCTTTCTTCCATGTGTTGCACATACCAAGCCATTACACAGTGTGAACTTTTCAACTGTGTGTGTTTACACTGTATTCTGCTCAATATTAACAATTATTTCTTTCCTCCACATTCTATTTTTTTCCTGCTTCTTTGATTGTTAAATGATGTTTTACTTATTTTATCGCACCGTTTGCTGGATCTGCTGGACACGTTGAAGGATTAGTTCTCATTGTTATTGATCTTCCCCATGTCCCTTGCCTATTTTTTTGCCTTAAAACATTTTGATGGAGTTAAGAATATAAAACCCCTTTTTATCATTTTTTTTTTAAATCTGCATTACATTAGGGGGAACTTCCTGTAAACATAACAGCCTGAAACTAGCTAATCGGTTTTAACTGCATCTATATATACTTGCAAATACATGTGGAAGCCACACTGCTGGGTCAAGGCACCTCTGATGTGTATGTGATCCCTAAGGCTAAAGATCCAAGCTTCCCAACTGTGGGACATATACATGAATGCACAACAAAAAGCAGGTTCATCTAGAGGTCCCCTGTCTTTCTTAAAGGTGCAGCAACACATTCAAAACCTGACAGCTGATGTTCTCTCCTTTTATTCTACAAAAAGGCACATGTCAGGTTTACCCTAATCATTAAATTGTGATGGTCAGGCAACTTTCACAGGTGGAGACAGGGAGAAAATTAGGCAAATATCCACAGTCTTGCATGACATACCTGCAATCCATTCTTTCTTAAAGAATAGCATACGTTATAAGACATATTATCAAAATTTGATCATCATCAAACTTAAAAGTAAAGTCTTACCACATTTTAACATGCTTTACTTCATGCTTTTCCACTTCATCCACTTATTTGGGTAAAATTGCATGCTCATGCCCCCAGGGCAAGATTGAATTTAGTGGTACCCCCACATTCTCCTTCCCGAGCCACCCCATGACCTCTTGCCAATTCCATTCAATTGTGTCTGAAGAGAAAAATGGTGCTTATATATGGTCATGCACAAAAAGTGTATGTTCATGGCTCATATTATGCCACCTTGTCCTTCTTCTGTTCTAGAAGTAAAAAACACATACAGACTTGTAAACTGTGGAGGTTAGAGTGAGGCAACTGGAGTTTTTACCAAGCTTTTCAAAAATTCAAAAATTTTCAATAATGTCAACCTATATATTTTAAATCATGTAGGTTGTTGAGCATCATTTGACAACTGTGTTTTAGTGGGATCTATTGCTATTAATACTGATTTATACCAGCTAATCTTGACATTAAAAAATGTATCAAAGTACAATATTAACTCCGAGATGTAAATCCATATGAATCACATTATCCAACTATGAATATACTAATCAATCATTGATCTGGCAATCTTTTACATGTTGCTGAAAAAATTGGGCAAATTTCCCTGGAATTAACCACACAGTGGAATTTAGGAGCACTTTCCACAAAAACTCCATGGACTATGGAAACATATTTTCCACCCTGTAATCATTTTTGCAGGAATCTGCCACTCTGCTGCAGAGTAGTTGTATCCCGAGACCTGGCAATATTGTGTTAGGTTGCAGTAATTATTTAAGTCGGTAGTTTTTGCTAGTGTTGTGTGATTCAGGTGTTTTGTGAGGGCACTTATAGCAATGACAATCTCTTTAACTTCTGTTCCATTGATATAGATCACCAGGTCAAAGTGTATATCTCTCCAGGGTCACAGCAACAAAAATCTTTTCTTCCTTTCAATCTATCCTAAAATAAATTGTTGGCATTATGTACTCTTTAAAGAAATCTGTATTTTTACAAAATAATTTTCCTTAAAAGTGTGTTGTAGTTTCCCCAAATATAAAATGCATAGTAAGTGTATTAATTTCCAGAAAGGAAGTAAACATGTTTATATTCCTTTCTCATGTCACATGAAATTAAGCTGGCTGCTCTGGTTAACCAAGCTACTCATTTTATATTTGGGCCAGTGTGCTTACAGTATGGTTTTTGGTAAGCCACCCTTGCAGCCCATTTAAACTACAAGTATTACAGAAATTTCTTGATCTTTTCTGCAATGTATTTTCCAATGTCTAGAACAAAGTTGAACTTTATGTAGACAACACAATTTAAATACACAAAAGTGAACTGTGTTTAGCAAAGGTTTTGTAATTATGTCTTGTGACTTTTTAAAACTTAATAGACTTTTTAAAACTTAAATTTAATAGAATTCATAGCTATTAAGGTGACATAATTTCTTCTTTAGTGTTAAGAAACACAGCACCCCCATCCTCCTGCAGCCTGGATACTGGAATATGAAGGAGGAAATCCTTAATAAGTCATTAATATTGCTCTCTCCTTGTGTCAGCATATGTGCCAGCCATCGAGATGGATTGGTGCCTAGTGGTGTCCCTCACTCTCCAAACTTTATTGCCTCCATGCAGATGAAGGTGACAGAAGCTGGTATCATGACTGCTTCTGCAACATATGCTGGTTATGTGTAAAAAAATCTTTTTGTTTAAAATAATATAAAGCTAAAGTAAATGGGCTTTAGGAATAACTCCAGGCAAAAAAGAGTCTTCAGACCTTATGACGGGTAGTTCTGACATCCCTGCATTATCATATGTGAAGACAAATAGATCCTTGCACTCATAGAATGTCCTCAGCCTTCCAGGTTAAATGTCTTAAAGGCTCTATTTATAAAAAGGGAATCTGACATTCCCTCAAACATTCCTTTGTGGGAATCTCCTAGGTCCATGTGTTTCAATGGGAGTAACTGATTTGCACTAGGGATACATAAAAGGAATGTCAGATTCTCTGTGTTATATTGTATATACCTTTGTAGCATATCCCAGCATTAAAACATATATTTAAATGATAAAATATACAGTTTAGATTTGAACCTCCTTGTGAGTTGTAGCCCCTACCCATTCATATATTTTGAATATTCAACACCTAGAAGACTGTGCCTTGAAAAGCAGTGGGAAGTATATGCATACATAGGTTAGCCAGAGTCTACAGACTTCATGCTGAACAAGGAACATTTTACATTTGCTAGATAATGTAAGGCTTCTGAAATAAACAGAACAGTATTTAATGTTTGAGTTTTAACAGACATTAGAGCTCAGGTTAAAGGTCATTATTTGTCAATTTTCTCATGGAGTTCTATTATACACATACATTTAAAGCCTCTGTAGTTTAGCAGTAGTAGTGTTATTATGGAGCTTCTGTACTGGTTTTTTTTTACAAGACCACACAAGTCCCATGTTTGGAAGATCCATGTAGTATGATTTAGCATATGTAAAGAACAAGGCAACGTAGTTGGTATATATCATATACAATAACTTCAGACTTGTTCTCTGAGTGATGTCAGCATTTTTTTTCCCTTATCCATCTGTATCCTTCCTGCTCCAGGAAAACATTAAATCATCTGATGCTTTGCATGATAGGGCAGGTTAACAGATGTGCAAAGAAACTCAGATATATAGATATAGACATAGATATACGCCATAGCATCAGAGTTGTGGATGTATAGAAATAGGGAACCGGATCCACATAATTACAAATACAACATGGATTATAATGACTTGACCATTTAGGCATATCTGCATATTTAGTTTTTAGATCTTTATTCAGATGCATTTTCAAAATTTGTGCCCTTTATTTAAGATTCTGGGTGCTATGTTACCATTTTATCTCTGTAGAACTGTTATAGGAATTTAAATGGGGCAATAAGCATACTTGTGGCAAGTTCATAGGCTTTCAATCTAAAGGTAACCTGTAGCAGCATTTCCTTCAAGAAATCAGTTAGATTAATCTTTTTTATCAAGTTATATATTTTTACACAAGTTTATTATGCTTCAACCTTTCTGATAAATGCTTCAGTGTGGTATGCAATCTTTATTTAAAGAAAAAAAGAAAGAGCAAAGGATTAAAAGTTTACATCGCAAATAAATGCATAGAATGCATGACAATTTCAAGACACCAATGTCATCCAAGTGCTGTAACTATCAACTAGATACAACATCATCTGAGACATGGACTTCTGTCTAGTAACAGGTTATAGGTCATAAGGGTAAACTATTTCAGTGCTTAGGACTACTTGATGTGGTGATCTATTTATTTTTAGCAAGATGTGATCCAGGATACTGACAAACTGACAAAGAATCAACACAAATGAGCAACCCTTCCCAACAGAGCAAATGCAAATTACAGGCAGAAAATCTATTGAAAGCCCCATGGAATCTTGAAATCCATAACATTTACAACATCAGAATGCATTTAAGTATAATTGTTCAGATTAGAAAAAGAACCTTAGACAAATGACTTCACCATTCCTCACTAAGACCTCTTTCAGGTTTGGGTGGTTGGCCATCTTGATTAGCCAGGCTGGAATGACATAATTTCCACATGTATCAATGTGTTCAATCAATCCCGGCTTCTGGGTATTCCTGGACTGTACTTCGAGGTGTGTGAGCAGCATTGTTTACATTCAACAGAAGACTGCGAACAGGCAGGTAAGTTTGTTTTACTGAAAAAGAGACCAGGCCTATTCTGAGAACTACGTACAGAATATGTAGTATACAGAGCTGCCTGCTCACAATTTTTTTATTTTGTGAGTTTAGTTTAGGTTAAAGTATGAAATTCATGTAGCATTATTTACAAAGAAGTATTAACGTAAATCTCTAGAAAACATCCTTCTCTATAATAGAAATACTGAACAGATTTACCACCACTTCTTATATTTAAATATAGCTCATGAGTTGAGAAGCCTCATGCACCAACCAAATGCATACATACACAAGCTCTTATTTATATAATGGGAAGCATTTATATTGTCTAGAACAGACAGTGTATTGTGACATATGTGTCAAATGTCCCTGGGTGTGCAGTTTTGTGTTTTATCCATGCTTGTTTTAGGTAATAGAGACACTTAGAGAAAAATGATAAGCTGAACTAGATGTGAACATTTCTTCTAGTAAAGCATGGGGTTTCTATGTGAATTACACTTTACATTAGGATAATGAAAAAGTGTGAAGAATACATTTTTTTTTACTTTATTCACCTTTCTCTCTTAGATTGATGGCTCAATTGGACAGGGTCCTCTTCTCCTGTGTCATAATTTGTACTTTGTAGGTATGCAGGTTTGGCACTTTAAAATTGAATGTTAATATTATTATTAATCAGACAATTGATCTAACTAAAATCTATTTTTTGCATTTCATTTGCACATGATTGTGCGTTTAATGACCATGACTTGCCTAATATACCTAATATACAGATAAAGACATCTAACTTTTTCCTGTCTTTTCTGAATGCAATAGTTGTTTCTGGTTTAGGGTTTCAGAAAAGATTAAAGCTTTTGGCTCCTAATAATAGCCACTCAACTATATGTATGTGACTCTGGTAAAAGATTTTCTTTATATGATCCATTCCTACTGTATAAACAATTGAACATTTTCATGTCAGAATAAATATATAAATAATGACCAGTTAAACAAGGACCATGTGGTTTTCCAGCTGTTACGGAGCGCTAGGAATGACCACATTTGTGTAAAATGCTGGAAGATCTGAAGCCCTGTCTCCGCATGTCCTTTTCCTGTAATACCTGAGCTGTATAGGGGGTTAAAGCCATGGATCTTTTTTTTCACACACTTATTCTGTAAGGTTAAACATTGGCCTTTGAATTCCATGCACGCCCTATGTGTATAAATACAGAGAGAAGAGGGGGCCTGGGAGTCTCTCTGGAATTCTGCCAGCTTGCTGGATAACTGGCTCTGCTGTTACAGAGAGAATGTGAAAAAAAAATCTCACCAGTTCTGCAGTAATTTCCTTCCCTCTAAACCCCAGTCAGATTGTGCTTCTTTCACAGTACAGTGACCTGGGCTTTATTACTACAGCACACTGGAGACTACAGACTTCTAACTCCTATCTGCTGGATGGACTGTGTCCGTAGTGGCAACATGTACATCGCTCCTGTTGTATTGCTGTTGCTCATGGTGCTGAATGGGAGCCGGACAGGTATTTATACTATTTCCTTAAATAACTTGTGTGACAGATCTGTGCATACCAACATAGGATTATCATGTCTTATCCCTCAAAGAGGTGAACATTTTCTTCTAAAGATCCCCAGCTCATGATATTTTTCATGTCTAAATATGATGCTGAACCATGATGAATAGTTTGTGAAACATTTGTGTAGCTTTCACTTGTGTAAACATGTTTTTTTTTATAAATTTGTACGAGTTTCTCCCAGTTATGAGAAACTGTAGTGAGAAAATATAGTCTCCGGGTACTGTTGGTTAATGGTATCAGTACAGGTTTGTGTCTTGTACTAGTATAGGTTTGTGTCTTGTACAAGTACA
>NC_092867.1:43428362-43463106 GCF_032062135.1 Pyxicephalus adspersus | reverse complement strand
TCCTGCCTTGTATTGCTAAAGGTTCCTGCCTGGTATCGCTACAGGTTCCTGACTTGTATTGGAACAGATTCATGTGTTTGTTTTATTAGACAGAGGGCAAAGGAATA
Organism: Pyxicephalus adspersus; assembly: GCF_032062135.1. Classification (NCBI taxonomy): domain Eukaryota; kingdom Metazoa; phylum Chordata; class Amphibia; order Anura; family Pyxicephalidae; genus Pyxicephalus; species Pyxicephalus adspersus. Next base: position 43,462,999 of record NC_092867.1, on the reverse strand, counting down.
ATTACCAGAATTGCCTGTTGTCTCCCTAAATCTAATCTTACTGTCTTCCCACATAAATCGTTTTGCACTGAGTAGGTTGGTTACAAATTGGTTGTAAGGATGTTCTGGATTCTTTTTAGAAATGGTCTCTCTTGTTCCCCTTGTTTTCCACTTAGTAGGTTGCACTACTAAAGTGTTGTGATCTATGGACAGAACTTTTCCAATAGAATCAAAGATTTTGAGTAAATAAGATGCAGATGACCATAAAAGCTACAACAGATTACAGAATGCTAGTGTCTGCTTTGCTTGGAATTGTTGTTTCAGTAATGTGTGCTCTGGCAAATTTTACACAGATGTCATCGTGATTCTACCATCCATGACTCCATGTGATCGGTTACATTGGCTTTGGCTAATAACCAAAGTTAGTTGAACATTTTCCAATTCACCAGTCAAATAATGTTGCTTTGTATTATCACGGACCAGTTATCGTAGAACTTCTTATTTTGGTTAGATTATATTGTTTATTCTCTGGTCAGCAACATAATGTAATCTATTTATCTAAAACTGATAAATCCTATTTAGGAAAAATGTAGTGTTGTAACCCAAGGGAACAAACAATTCAGAAGTTTTCATGTTGGCAGGTTGTAAGGATTGCAATACTTTACACTAAATTATTCCTTGCATTAGAAAATAGCATTGAGCAAGTGGACATGAAGTGGACCTTAATGGCAGGTTCCTAGTTCAGCTCTGCACAACTTGAGCCTATTATGCTCTCTGACTGCAGGTATATTTATAACATCCACAATTAGGTTTATGCAATTATTGGGGAAACCCATAGGGATCCTTTAGATATAAGGGACAGCACCAATAAGCTTCAAGCCTTCAGATCTTACACAAAGGTTAAGTTGGCCTAAATACAATCCAACTTTGAAGACAACATACACCGCTCACTGGGAGACACCGCTGTTAGTCTGCAACTAAATCCCTCATTGCTAAAATCCAATGAATCATTAGAGAGGAGATCGCTGCAGCAACTAAAAAGCTTTTCACTGCACTGCTAAAAGAGATCAAGGAAAGTAGTCCTCTGGGTGGCTTCACATTGATGATGGAACTTTGATGTATCTGTACATTAAGCTTTTAGACACAACAGGTTTACTACCTACTGCATCACCAACTCCACAATCATCTATGGCTGCTGCCGTTTAGAATGCTCTGCTTTCAGCTAAACAATGCTCCAAGGCTTTGGATCATCTACAGTTGCAGTCCCTTTGCCAAACATTGAACATATTATTGTCTGTCCCATTCCACCATTGGTTGATATAGTTTTTATTGGGTAAATACTGTGTAATAATAATAAAATTCCTGTGGCTTTGAGGGTAGACTGTCTACAGCCGCTGGTTTTATTTATTCCTAAATCTTTTTATGCTTCTCTAATGTTATGTATTATATAATGTTTTCAGCTTGGGCCTAGGGACTGTATCAGCCAGGTCATTGGTTGTCTTCCCTTGTTGCAATTATGACCATTCGCTCAAGGAGACCTGTGGTTTTAAAGGGAGTCTGCTGGGAGTTGTTGTTGTTTTTTCCTTTTTAGCTTATGGTTTATCATGCCTTTGTAATGTCATACCTTTTGCCTGAGCCTAGAGACTGTATCCCGACCTTGTCAATGAAACCTGTGGTTTGTTTTAAATTCTTGGTTTAACAGATTTTTAGCCTTTGACATTCTTTCTGTTGTCTTGTCTTGTTACTTCAATATGTTTGTGTCATGAGAGGTGGACCATTTTTTGCAAACTCTGTTTGTCATACTTCCAATGGGAAGAGATTTTGTTATTGTGGGATTATACTTCGGTGTTATCCATCTAACTTTTGCACCTGCTAAACTTTGACCTATATGCTGATCTTTAAAGAGGAAGTAAACCCAAAACTACCCAAAACAAAAAACTCAAACTTACCTTCAATCCCACAGAGCAGTCGACCTGTCAGGAGGTTTCTTCCATCATGTCCCGCGTCGTCCTGGTATCTGTCTTTGGGCCAGCACACCAGGCACCACTATCTTCTCCTCTTCTTCCGGCGCGAGATCGGGTGACATAGATTGGGGAAAAAAAACTTGCTGATCTCACTGCGAATGCGTGGGATCGGCAATTTTTTCCCCTTTTGAAGAAACGGCTCCTTCCGCGCATGACAGAGATGCTTGATCATGCACAGAAGGAGCAGCCAAGAGCCTTCCGGGATGTGTGACGTAGGTATCCTCTGTGCTCCCATTCATTCCTGATCGCCTAGGCGATAAAGAATTAAGAAGGCGGTGCTGCTTTTTAAAAAAAGGGTGTTGCACAAAAAAAAACCACAAACGAACCGAATTTTTACTTTAAATAAAAGTGTTGTCTACCCCTTTATGTAAAATGAAAATTCTGAGTTTAGATACGCTTAAAGTGTCACCTATGTGTATCAATAAATATCATGTCGTGTTTAACGTAAAGAATATTGTACTATAATAGATGTCAGTTACCTACCTACTCTGCATTTTGTGCTGGAGAGAAGTGCAGAAGATATGACGGCAGGCAGTATGTGCAGAAAGTAGGATAATATGGTAGAAAAGGATATGACAATGGTCAGTATGTGCAGACGAGATGAGTGAAAAATGTAAAAGGCAGGCAGTATGTGCAGAAAGAGAGTGTTAAGGATATTAGAAGGGGCAGTAGGTACAGGTGAGAAGTGCCAAGAGTATGATGAGCAGTATGTGCAGGAGAGAAGTGCAGAAGATATGACAGCAGGCAGTGTTTGCAGAAAGTAGAATAAGATGGTGGACAGCATGTGCAGGAGAAGAGGGTGTAAAGTGGTGATATATGTAGAGGAGAAGTGATCCATAGTATCATAACTGTGTCCAGTATGTGGAGCACAACAGTGTGAATATATGATGACAAAGTATGTACAAGAAAGAAGTGCAGATGTTAGCACACGTTGGCATTATGTGCAGGGGTTTAGTACAGAGAAGAAGACTTCTGTACAAGAAGTACAGAGGGTGTGATGTCCTCTGTGATGACCACCAGTATGTGCGTGTCAAAGGTATGATGGCAGGACATATGTGCAGGTTAGAAAAGCATTTGGCATCAGCATTTGGAGCAGAAGAATGTAGAGGGTATAAAAGCAGACAGCGTATATGGGATGGAATTAAAAAATGTGTGATAGCAGGCATAAGAGAACTTTGGGGGTATGATGACAGGCAGTATGTTCAGAGGAGGAGTGTTGGAGGGTATTAAAGCAGATAGAATGTGCAGGAGAGGAATGCAAAGGGTATGACAGCATGCAGAATATGAAGAAATACCAGGATTGAATTGACAAGGGTTTTGATTGCAGGTAGTATATTCAGGAGTGAACTGTGTTCAGCATTCAGTCGGCAGAGGATTTTGATGAACAGAAGCTCATCTATCTCTTCCTGCTTGACATCTGAGTGTGACAGAATAGCTGTCATAGTGTAATGTGCTGTGCTCTGGCCATAACAAGACACTCTCAGTGCCCCAGATACATAGAACAGAGTGGTTATCAAAGCTGAATTTCAGTCCTTGGGCAACTCTATGCTTTGCATGTAGTAAAGGTTTTAGTGCCAATAAAAAGGTTACATCTAACATACACCCAGCTGTTTTATGTCATTGTTTTGTTTTATTTGCTATATTCCCCTAATTTTACAAATGCCTCTTTATAAGGTGAAAATTGAGCATGTTCTCTGGTAAACTGTAGTATTCCAGATGTCCAAAAGTAACTACCCTATCTCAGGGATGTAAGGCAACTTCTTAATCATACTAATTTATAAATTAAGAGGCAACGTGCATGGAAAAACAAGTCATGTAATTTGTAGATTACTGTTTTCAAGAATGGTAAAATTTACCAGGGTACCATTAAGGTAAAGTTTATTAAGTAAGTGAATGTGGACATGGGTTTCTATAGATTCTCCCCAGCATATCAGTGATTGTGATTGGAATCAAAAAGCAAGATGCTCTTTTCTTTAGAATTATTGTCTTACTCCAGGGTTCAGAGCTTCGTCAAACCAGGAGCTTTATATGATAGGATGCTTCTATGATTCCCTGATTTGTATGCATTTCCTCCCATTGCACCCCTTGGTGAGGCAGGGTCACTTTAAGTTTTGAAAGCGTTAAGGTTCTAGGTAGTTCTGGAACTTTTTTCTCCACAGGGGAGTGCTGTTTGGATACCTGTTGCTGCAAATGTGTTACCTGGATGGGCACAGGTAACAGCCAATCACTGCTCTTCTGGAATTATGTTCTGGCCTATGGACTATTTTGGCACCTTTTAGGGCAATTAGCTTCTAAATATTAAAGTATTGAAGAACTTGGTGCTAGGAGTCCCCTCTTGCAACCATGCTGATTAGTAAATATACTGATTAGTTAAAGTAGACCAAAGTCAAAATATTAGGATTGGCTGTGTTAAAGGGAATATCTAGTTAGTTTAATTAAGGCCAAGCAGTACCCATGGAAATCTATGTCTTGAGGAGATCATAAGCAACAATACATTTTTAGACACATTACATTACCTTCGTACTGCTTTTAAAATGACCTATATAACTGGATACCTGCAGTCGCTGACATCACTGATTTGGTCTTTCATACCTCTGATGACTTCATATTCTTATAACTAGAGTTTCTTTCTGATCATGTGCAGCATGTTTGCTCAGAGGTAGCACTCTGGCCTTTGCAGTGCTAGGTCCCAGGTTCAAATCTCGGCCAGGACATTATCTGCATGGAGTTTGCAGGTTCTCCCCGTGTCTGCGTGGGATTCCTCTGGGTACTCCGGTTTCCTCCCACATCCTAAAAACATGCAGTGAGGTTGATTGGCTTCCCTCCAAAATTGACCTTAGACTATATAAATGACAAATGACTGAGGTAGGGACATTAGATTTTGAGCCCCTTTGAGGGACAGCTAGTGACACAACTATAGATTTTGTACAGTGTTGCATAATATGAAGGCGCTTTATAAATACTGTGTAATAATAATAATAATAATATTAATAATATTACTGAGTTGTCATAATTCTTCAGATGACCTTTTGGAGAGGAATACAGCACAAAGGGTTTACTTTATTCATTCTGTGGATCTCTGTACATTCTGTACAGGAACCAGTAACTTATCCTTTGCCCTCAGCTTGACTTTCTTTGGGAACATAGTCTATAGTATAGGTCCTATTTAGCTAAGGAGGACCATACTGCATATTATGTGTGTGGTATTGTAAGGACACTAGAACAAGCCCCACGGGACAGATCCGTACTGGACCTAGTGAACCTGTTTAGCAATGTGAAATATGTTCATAGTTTATAAAGGAATATGTTTTGCAATTTCTAATTATAGGGCATTTAAGGGGAAATATAGGGCAAAAATGGCCTGGACAAAATTATTGTCACCCTCAACTTAATAGATGGTAGCACACCCTTTGGAAGAAATAACTGATGTTAATCACTTTATTTAACTGTCAATGAGTCTTTTACATCTCTTTACTGGAATTTTGGACCACTCTTCCATTGCAAACTGCCCCCAGGTCTCTCAGATTTTAAGGTGTAAGAGTGTAACACACTGAGCGTTGAGAAAAGAAAAAAGAGCTGAAGAATTGCCTGAGGATGTCAGAACCAAAATTATAAAAAAGCATAGACAATCTCAAGGATACAAGTCTATCCCACAAATCCTAATGTTTCTGTGTCCACTGTGCGCAGCATTGTAAGGAAGTTTACAGCCCATGGCACTGTAACTGATCTCTCTGGGCGTGGACAAAAGAGAAAGATTGATGATATGTTACAATGAAGTAAATCTCTAAAGTAGTTTCCTGTGTAACATGATCTCTCTGAAATTGGTGGACATTTCTGGTAAAGAGAGCACGTTATCCTGCCTGGCATGATTTTGTGTAGTTTGTTGGAGACCTGGAAAGAAAAAAGTTTGTGTCCTCTGTCCTTGCTATGTAGACAGTGGATGAGAAGGCGCCATATAATTGATGTCTGGGTTCCCCTAACCCAGAGGGGTATAGTACTGTTGGCCATGCTTCCCGTGCTAGGAAGTTTGTTATTGGCCCTCTAAATAGCACACCTTGTCTAAAAGTGTTCATGTGGATACTTTGATAATGATTTGACACCAACACTTGAAAGTTAAGTTAAATACAGTAGTGTATTTAAAGTGCAGAAATTGTTGGGACCTCCGCTAGAGGATAAGAGAGTTATAAGTAGTCTGCAGATCTCATAGAAAAGACACTGACAAACCCATGTCCCAGTGTTGTCCTAACAATGACAAAATATAAAGGAACTAGTGGAAAAGTAAAGAACCTGAGGCCAGTGAAGTACAGATCATCGCAAAGGAAAGCATACAGACTCAGGCGCAACAGGTGGAACATGTGCCTTAAAAGTTTGTAAGGCCCATTTGGGGACCTTCTGCATGAAGTGCTTGTTGAAAAGCATTTACAAAAGAATTCTCTACAGTAGCACAGTTTGAATGAGGTTAATCTATTTATTTGCATTCTTACATACCATAACTGCAGATACTGGTTTTAGGTATTTTTGCCTAAAATCAGGTAAATTACTAAGAAGCTGAATTGATAGACTACTAATATGTGCCTAAATAAAGAAGATTATTTAAAGAAACTTCCACCCTTATCCATTTCTTAATCTTAAACAGGCCACATCCCTAACATTCATAGAAAAAAAATTACAAAAATAACAACATTTTATTATTATTAAACATTTTTTAATATGTTTATCATTGTATAAATGTTTTATATTAATAACATTTTGTTATTTTTGTAATTATTATTGATGGTTTTGGCTTTAAAAGTCCCGCTTAAAATTGATGTCTTTCATCGTATATCTTTTCCTATAAATAAAGAAGAACTTTAAGTTATAGTATGAGGTACAAACTGGAAATGGTATTGCTGTATTGTACAGTGCATTGTTACATAAACTCAATTGATAATTCAGTGTTGTATGTAATATAATCATCAGCAGGTAAATGTTCTGGTAATATCTGTCATTATTATTTGCTCTAAAACTTACATTTAAATGATTTAGATTATAAATTAGCTATCTTTTTTGTGGTAAATATGTACAAATGTCGTTTATGATAAAGATAACTATATTTAACTTATAGAGTATTTTACCGTATAGACAGGGAAAACAAAATGTTGAAAACTTCAAGCGTTCTCCTAGTCGCCCCCATCTATCATCTGCCATCTATATAGAACATTCCCAATCTGTCATGGATTATTCTATCACATTATATATACTGCTTTTTAGTGCTTTTTGTCTGCATGTTGTATTACTTTGACAGCACAGCATTGTGTAAGCATGGACACTGTGAATTTATGGTTTAGCACACACGGATGTAAGATGTGTATATTTAGATGTTCTGCCTAAGAATATCCAGTCTGTACCCCCAGCTGAGAAATAATGCTGGAAAGAACACAAAGTACTAGAAAATAAGCTCCAGACTAGGCATCTTGCTATTAAAGAGAGAGACTTATTGCTACAACATGTGCTATGCTGTCCGTAGACAACTAGAAGATCCGTGCATGGGATGTGAAATAAAAATTTGCATTAAATCAGACTGTATAACACAAATACTGTTCATGCATTTTGAGTACAATATAATTTGATATGAAATGTTATTATTTATGTAGATTTATTGCTTCACATTTCCATTTAAAACAGAAAAAGTATACGTTTACAGTATTCAACACAGAAATATTTTTAAGCTGGTAGAGAGCAAAAAATAGGTGGGTGGCAGCCCCCGTATTGTGACCTAATACTTTAGAAACCACCCAAAAACAGCTGGGTGGTTACTGAAAAGTGCCAGGTGGTGTGTCCAGCTAAAAGGGGCTAGGGAGAACACTGGGTTATGTGAAAAAGTAAGTTCACCTTATCAATTTATTTACTCTTCAAAATATTTATAAAGGGAAAATTTGGAATATTTATTTGAAAAGTACCTACAGATAAAGGTAAACAAAGAAAATATTCACCCATTTGTTCAAATAATATCAACAAATGTAATGGTGCACTAAAATAAAAGCTGGTAGCCCCTTGGCTAAAATTACTTCTTGCAGGCACTTTAAATAACCTAAATATTAAACTAAAGTCCTACTTTGAACTTTAGGGATTTAGGCTGGTGATTATTGTAGAAAGGAACAGTCAATGTCAGAAGGCAATGTCTCTTCTGCAATAACTGCTCTTACATGCCTGTTTTCCGCCCAGTTGCCAGATTTTGCTGCAAATCAAGATGGCTGAAAATTGTCTTCAGGAAATTAGGAAGAAAGAAGATGGAGGTGGCTGGGCATGGGCATAAGTGAGTAGTCAAGGGTTTAGTTCAGGTTTGGGCACACTAGAAAAATCTTTAAATTAATGGCTCAAAATGAGGAATTGGGGAATTATGGACTGGTCTTCTTAAATCCCATCGAAATGCTGTGACAAAATTTAAACAGGCAGATTCAAATATCTTGGTACTGAAGGAGTTTTGCAAAGAGAAGTGGTAACAAGTTTTATGGACAATGTTAAAGTGATTAAAAACACTTTCTGTTCTAGGGTGGCAATGTTTGCTTGCCATATTGTATTTATAAAAGAAGAGCATTGCACCCCTGAAACGGAAGTGTTTTAGGACTTCAGCATACTCTTCATCGTCATACAAAAGGGAGTTTTCTATAGTACACAAAGAGAACTTAAAACATTGTTAACTGGACTGCTTTTGCTCTCTGCCTCTGCTGCAGTTATCAGCTCATTAGATTCCTTGGGTATAATTTTGAACATCTGCATTCTTTAAATGGTAGATTACACAAATTGGAGGGGAGCAAAGAGAAGTTCATTGTTTGGGTTTACATACACTTTAACATCACTATGTGTATCGTGTTGGCAATTCTTTGGGTGGTCTGGGCAATACATTTAATGGCACTTGTTGGTAGGGATTTGTCTAAAAATCCATCCAGTTCATTGGCAGAAGGAACGTGTGGACCCTTCAATATTTAAACAGTTATACTAATATACTAATACTAATGTTCATTTTGGTATGAAAGTACTTTAGATATATCATTACTAACAATCATATCTTACTGTTGGAACCAATGCATAAAGCACTTGAGGCTGTATGTGATTTTAGCTGCTCTTATAAAAAGCAAACTGATATGTTATGGGAAAATTAGCTCAGTAACAGCTGGAGTGTTGAAATATGCCGGACCCTGTGCTGAGCTCCTTACAATATAATTATTCAGGCAATTTAGACAGAAAACATCTTGCTCTTCTGGTGCTAATGGCAGTAAAGCACATGAAGGAACAGAATGATTTATATAACAAGCACTTACTGGCCGAATTTTCACCTTCTGATATAATCATAAGCCTCAATTAGCTGAGACATTAAAAGACATGGATACACAAAGCACTAGAAAAAAAACATGCCGGACCTGTCATTTGACAGAATCAACTGTTTTATAGTGTCTCTGTGCAGATAGAAACCATATTATAGGATATATCTGAGCAGAGATGTTGAGATTACACCCATGCTCTGGGGCCAATCCATATTGCATTGTTATGGATACTACATTGTCAATTGAGACATCCTGCCACAAAAATAATTATCACATTAACTTTTTACAGCTGGACAGTACATTCTTTCTTTTATACCAAAATGTACACAGACTGAATATAATCCACCATGAATTACAAAAGTAAAGAGAAAATATGGCAGGGCTTTACATGTTCCCTACAAACTCTTCTCCCCTTCTGTGTTAGGACATGGCGGTATGAGTCACCATGGCTGAGCCATATGTGAATGTTTGGAACCATGACTAAAATTAACTAGTCTTAGGAAAGTTCTTACTTTCATCCATATTTTATCTGCTGTCACAATTTGGAATGTTCTAGGTCAGGGGTGTCTAACTCTGGCCCGAGGGCCAAATTTGCCCCCCCAAAGAATTTTTTTGGCCCCCAAAGGAAATCTAAACATGAATTGCAACTGGCCCACCGCTGCATTGAAATAGTGCCGCAATTCCCGTCATCACTGGCGTCTATAGACCAGCGGCCTCTCTGCATTGAAATGTTTTATAGACGCACGGAATTGTAGTAGCGGTGCTATTTCAGTGAAGAGGGAGTTCCAGCCACTCATAACACTGAGCCCCACATTGGACTGTTTTATTGACGCAGGGAATTGTAGTAGCAGTGCTATTTTACTATTATAGGCTTGTTCCAGGTTGAATGTTAAGAAAACCTCTTTGTTTCCATATGAAAAGGGTTTATATCTAATGAGAAGGAAAAACGTACTAAATTTTTTCAATACATTTCAAGTTAGGCCTACTAGTTTGTCCAAGTTTTTAATTTTGGCCCCAATTTTGGTGCATTTGAGTTTGACGCTCCTGTTCTAGGTGGAGTTTATCCTACCAACATTTGACTGTCCCATATTTGTGATTTAGACAGATGTTATATGTCATGTAAATTGGATGCTCATGGTCAATGGCACAATGAGCCAGGTTTATTAAAGCTCTCTAAAATTGAAGATGATAATAGCAAATGCCTTTTAAGAAATCCATTTCAGTTTGCTGATTTCCCAGGTTCTCCCACAAAAGTCTATCCTCTCCAGTCTTGATGAGCTTTAATAAATCAGCCCAATATATTTTGGCGCAGTATTTAATGACTTGGGTGCTTGGTTTAAACGCTGTTTATTCCAGTAAAAACCTTGTTTTTTTGCACATCTAGTTTAGTGTAGTTATTATTTGGACAAGGGCCTATATTTGGGATCAGCTTGGGATATTTGTGTGCTTATGCTTCCTAGCAGTTGAGTGGTGAGAAAGCAACAGGTCTGTATGACCTGCAGACATTTTATGCAAAGTTATATAATAAATATAAGTATGTTAATCCAGTGCAACACATAACACCTACACCCTTGGTCAAGGGAAAAGCAAAGCAAACCTTCTTGGACAACTGCATGTTTCAAGAATTCTACATAATTTTGTATTGCAATAATATTTTCCATCAAATAATTTATTGGTAATATATTAAAAAGCAGTAGGATAGAATATGCTGCCAAACATGAACAAAATACCAAACTGATAAAAACTGTGAGAGCTAAGCAACACAACATTCAGAGCGCACATTATGCTGTCTTCAAAAAAAAATCAGTGTATGTGTACTCCATCTGCTAACTCAAACTTTTATCCCTAATGGCTCCTGAACACCTGCACGTGTTTCACTAAAGCATTTTACCTTTAAGGTTTTTACTGCCTGCAGAAGCTGTGCATGATACAAAATACATTAGTTAACAGGGTCAATAGAATAAGGGCATAGAATGAGGAACACTATAGCTTAAGGAATATGAAGATTTACAAAAGCAGAAGCGCAGTCTGTATAAGCGATTCACAAATATGGCTGCCTTTGTGAACGTATATAATTTACACATAGGATTTTAGCCCAGACAATACCACTTCCTCCAGCACACACCTCACAAATATGCATGAACCCAGACAGGAAAGGAGACTGCTCCCCACAGCATAGGTAGCCCCATTGTTGGTTCCAACACTGCAACAGCAGGAGGATGAAGGATGAATTGTTTATTTTTGTAGGTGATTAGATGGCTCACTGCTACTTTCACAGGCATGAACTTGTTTTTAGAAGAAGCTGAGAAAATTAACAGTCTCTGATGAAACATTGTTTTGTTGTTTGTTTGTTTGTTCTTTTTTACTAGTATTCTATTATTAGCTGGTAACACCAGGCATTATTGTCACCAATCTTTACTCAAATGTCAGATAACTTATCCCCTGCTGTTTCTCCAGCTATTAAGCTAAGTACACACTTCCAATGGTTCTCGCCCGATAATGGTCTCAGGGCCGATATTGGACAAGAATCTAAAGTGTGTACAGCGCGCGTCGTTTAACGTCTGAACAACCGTCCTGGCGGATTCATGGATGATGAACGACCAATGATCGTAATGCAAGGGAAGGGGGTAAGCGTGCAGCGGGATGCCGCTCTGTCATACTCGTTCATTCGTGGAGTGCTTAGTCGTTGGAAAGGATCGTGAAAGATCCTTTCCAACGACTATAATTGCAAGTGTGTATGCGGCTTTAGTATTCCTGGAAGTACTTCGGCAATCTTTGCAACAGTGAGGATGGAGAGCAATGCAGATCAAAGACGGAAATCTTTTTGTTTTTTTTAATTGTTGACTTTTTTGTATTTGCTTTAACCACCCGAGCGATAACCTCGACCTTGGTTCGGGGTTAAAATAATTACAATTATCGATAACCCTGAACTTTTCTCACTGTATGAAAATACAGTGAGAAAAGTTCGGGTTTATCGATCACTTACCTGGTCCCGCTGCGATCCAGCGTCGTCCTCCAGCGTCGATCTCCAGCGTCGTCCTCCAGCGTCAGGTGCCCTCTGCGGGAAGAAGGCCGGCTTCTTCTCCCTCCGTAGCGTGTATGTCGGCGCGTACGATGACGTTGGCGCGTGTGCGGGAAATTCAAATTGAAAGTCATTCAAACACATTTTGTATTGGATTGAATACAAACTCCTGTATCCAATCCAATACAAAATAATTCAAAATAAATACAAAGTATGTATTGGTAAATTCAAACTCTCATTTTGTATTGGATTGGATACAGGAGTTTGTATTCAATCCAATACAAAATGAGAGTTTGAATTTTGTTCTCATTTTGTATTGGATTGAATACAAACTCCTGTATCCAATCCAATACAAAATAATACAAAATATATTTATGTGGTTTTGTCTATAGGTATGTGACGTTGGACGGTTGGACACTAGGGAGGTGTTTTAGAAAAATATATTATTATACAGTATACCGAATTATCGCATTTTCAGTATTTTTCATTTATTTATGTATTCTTGTTTAAGATGATTTTTGTGTCTTTTATTTAATTTTATTAAAAGTAATTTTTTTTTTTACTTGTGTGTTTCAAACATTTTTTATATTCATGATATCTACTAGAACCCTGTTCGGACATATTTCTGTAAGTTACAGGTCTACAATTTAAAAAACAAAATTTCATGAAAAACAGTGTGACGCTTTTGGAACAGAAATCTAGACATCAGTGTAACGCCCAGGTGGTTAAGCTCATCAAATCCACATACATACTGTAACTGTGAAAAAAAAAAACTTTAATGAATATTTTGTATTGTTGACAATAGAACATTCCTTTTTCACATGTACATTCTGAATTTTAAAGAATTATAGGAAAAGCTGTGGGTTGTTCATTCATTTAAGTGAGGATGAACCTTTTCCGGGGAAATTACTTGTGCAGGTGATGCCTGTAATTTGAGTTCTCGGGCCAATCACATGAGCAGGAAATACCATTTCTGGGAGAGTTCCTTATACATACTCTGTACAAAATGCCTTTCGGCCACAAAATAGTATTTAAAGAAGAAATGGCTATTTAACAATTACCAATGCATGTGTTTTTTCAGTTAAGGTTTTCCTTTAATTGATACTTTAGTCCTTCTGTTAAATCTGAACCAGAATACCATAACCCAGAGACGGATAAAATGTCTAAGCCAATAACAACCAGATGTTATTGGTGGCCTTTTGCACTTCTGAAGCTGATTTGAAGTTTGTGGGTTCCTGTGTGTCATTGTGGTTTCCATCGCTCCACACTAGTTCCGGGAATAAACAGGAAAAACTGTGTAAAATTATGTAATTGCTATGATTTTACAATTCCTCGAGAAAAAAATAAACTTGGGAAAAGTTGCTTAAGTTTGGAGTTTATTGGTAAAGGAATAGCAGATTTGTTCTGAAAGTGTTGCTTTCCATTTTCATCCTTTTAGATGCTGAGCCTGCAAGCCCCTTCCATACAAACAGAGAAGACTGGTGTAATGAGCACCGCAAGTTCCATAGCCGCCTGGATGTAGTACAAGAGGTAATGTCTTTTTAAATATTAAAAACTGTGTGATGTATAAATGTTAAAGCAGAACTGCAGACAACTGTAACTGTACTGGTGATAGGATTGGGGTACATTCAAAAATTGCACATAATGTCTTATATAGAAAATATATATTTTACATGATTATTCTATTCATTAAAAATGTGGGAATACGATATTAGATGGACTTTACTTTGCTAAGCTTAACATGTTTCCTCTTCTTTAACTTCCCTAGTGGTATTCCCAAGTGTGGCTTGGAGTTAATTTTCAGTACCAAAAGCCGTAACCCCGAGCCACACTTGGGGTGGCATTGTAAAGGACTTACCTGGTCCAAAAGAGCCTCTGGTGATGTCCGCCCAGCCCTTTGTCCCCTGGCCTCGTGTCCCCGGCATGATCAATGGGACGATCTGGAAGAAAGGTCCAGATCACTTGAAGACTCAATTCACATCTTTGTATGTTTATGTATTGTGATAGTTGTGTATTATAGGTGTGATATGTACTTTTGGTGTACTTTTTCATATGTATTACCACTGAACATTAAAAAGGTGGGATAATAGTAAATAATCTTTGATCCGCCAACTGCAGGCCCCTAGCTGCAGTTGTGAAACATTAAGCAGTGACATAAGAAAAGGAGCAAATTGTCCTATTTTTTATGTTTTTCTGTGGACCTATGATTATCCCAAAAAATATTAAAACTCACGAATTGATTGATTTGCAGCCCTGCTGGAATTCTGCTACTTTTTTTTTTAAAGTCTGTGTAGACTAATCTTAAGTCTGCAGGGACGGTTTCCCTAGCATTTAAATGCCCATGTTTGATATTGCCATGCATTACAATGGGCTAGTCCGCACCAGGGCTTTTGTGGGCAGCGTTCTTCAGCGTTCCACAGCGTGAAGTTCTTCAGCGTTAAAAAAAAGACCTCTTGCTGCCTTTATTTTTTTTTAACTGAATGTAAACACCTATAGAGACCTAAAACTTCCTGTAAATACTTCCAAGCATTTGGAAGTGTTTACAAGCCTTTTTAATTGCCTATAAATGCTTTCTTCAAATAGAAGTGTTTACAGAAGTTTATAGGCATTTTAAATTCCTACTTTAAATGCTTAAGAAACACCTAAAAAACGCACAGAAAAGCATTATGGGGTAATGCTTAAGCAATAGGCAGTCCATGTAGACTTAGCCTGGGGTTCGCTTTCTCTCTTGCTAGTTTGAGGGGTCCTGCTCTTGTGTTCTCAGCGTTTTATTAGGATGTTCCAAAAGTAATACTATCACTAAGAATAAACTTTTATGTACTATGTGTTATTGTGGAACATCATTAGGGGTAGATTCGGACCTGCTTTTTTTGCAGGTTTTTGCAAGCTTTTGCAGAAGCTCCATGGAGCTTCTAGGGACAGTTTGACTACAAAACCACCTACCTAGACTTGCATTGAACTGCTCAGAAACGTTTGTGTGGGCGTTGATGACCTTCTGCTTTAGGAGTTTTTAAAACAAGGACATTGCTCATGCCCTTGCTGAATAGAACAAACACAGCTTTTTGTTTTAGAAGTTCAGAAAACCAGAATAAATGCCTGTATAGGAGTTTTTATACAGTAGTAAAGTAGTAGTCCTCTTTTTTTGCAGGTCTGAACATAGCCTCACAGTATTTGTTAAAAACAATCTGTGCTGTAGAAATAATAAATCCACCATAAAAAAAAAAAAAATATTAAAATAGTAAACCTGTACTGTTATTTTTATTCCTTAACATACACATGCACTGTGCACCTTAAATACTTTTTTTACTTTTCAGTGCTGCTCATCTCTTCTAGCCCCTTTCAGCCAGTCCTTCCTGTTACATGCATCAGTGTCTGCCGAACCCAACATGATGAATCAAATCAACCTAAACAGTTGTATTTGGTATAAAATAAATTACTAAATAACATTGAACCTTCTGACTTTCCAAATACAGACCAGATTTTAGTATAAGCCAAGCAATTTTCTGACTTTGGAAGCCATTCATTTACTTCTTTATGGTAAAGAAATACTGTGTGGCCCTGGCCCTTGAGGAATAGAGCTAAGTACCCCCTGCCTAGAGCCTTTAGTCCCTATCCAGAAAAGAAATGGTTCTGTTTTGATGGAAGAGACATGTAGGTACTTGGTTGAGTTGAAGGCTTACCACCTTACCACTTGTCTGATTATTTTTTTTTTCTTGTCTATATGTGACATACATATATACTGCTTCTTATCAGAGACATCCAAATATATATTTGCACATGGATTATGAAAATATGGATCAGCTAACTGTCCATACAACATGCATCTTGTATGTGAGAATAAAGGATTACCATATTCTTCTACACTACAGGCTCACAGCGCCACCTTGTGTCCTCTACAAATAGAAAATAGCAGTGCAGGAAAACTATTGGAATGTAAATATTCCTAGAAGATAGTGTAACTATACTATATAAAAAATATTCCAAGAGGATAGTGTAACTATACTATTTAAAAAATATTCCTAGAGGATAGTGTAACTATACTATATAAAAAATATTCCTAGAGGATAGTGTAACTATAATAGTGTAACTATACTATATAAAAAATATTCCTAGAGGATAGTGTATACTAGAGATGTGGGTGATGCTGAGAATTGAAGTAGTGGCAGTGTACTCGCGTTTATAATACAGCAGCTTGATATGAATTGCAGCTGGCCCGCCCTTACTACAGATTGCAGTAGCGGCGGGCCAGCTGCAATTCTTATTAAGAATTCTTTTGGGGGACAAAAAAAAGAACAAGCCGGGCCAAAGTTTGACACCCCTGATATAAAGTGTCCCCCCTGGTTCCACCCAATTGTTGTATTGTATTTAATTTATGTCCTGAATTGCCCTGAACATATTATGGTTTGTGTACCTGGCTGTCAATGTTTGTATATTGGAAAGCTGTAGTGTAGTTACAGAACCAGTTCAAAGAGAATAGTGGGTTAGGTCCTTCTAATATCAGCGGCTTGTTCTCGTTATTTGCCAAAAGGGAAAAGGAGGGGGAAGAGGGTTACGAAGTTTGTTGCAAATTCTATAAGACACTTGTCATAAGAACAATAATTAACATTGCAGCAGAGGAATTTGGAAATGCAGAATTTTGGAATTAGTTCACCAAGCAGAAAAAAATTGGTATTGTCAAGTTATCAGAAGCATACTGATACTTCTAAACTTTGACATTTACGTTTAGAAAAAAATACCCGTTAAATAGGTAATTCTTTAGATTAAAGCTCAAGTCCAACTAAAAAGTGTTTGTTTTGGATTTTATCCATGCCAAGTTTTGTTTGCTGTGTCCTATGATGACATTCTGTCTTTTCTGGAACATTCATTAAATGATGATTTGATGCTGTGACCCAAAGCAATGCCCACATACCACTCAATCACAAACTGTTGGATTCAGCATTTGAATGCAAAGAAAAGCTCTGAGCTGTGTCAACTGCTCTGCATTCTATACTAGATATATAACAAATCAGTGGGTGATTCTGTTAGTTAGATTACAGCTATAAATATATCTTCTGGATGTAAAAATTTAACAAATATAAAATGCCAGCAGCATGTTAATGAAATCACCTAAAAGTTGCCTGCTTATACTTTATCTCCTAGATCAATAACTCAATATTGTGAATTTCCTCACAGAAACATAAGATTCAGACCAAAGCATAAGCAATAATTGCAAAATAGAGTAGTCCAACCAAAGCAGCAGCAGATCCAGGGCCGCCATCAGACATTTCTGAGTCCCTTACTAGATAAACTACTGATGTCCTCCCTACTGATTCCCCTTTACCATGACTCCAAAACCTTATTGCCCCCACTTTATGGACCTCCCTCTTCATCCTATTGGGAGAATCCCCTTGTCCTAACCAGTCAATACTTACAATCAGAGTTCTAATAGCCTTTCAGGTTGTAAGTTTGTTTCAGCAGGTCCTCCTCATCTTCTGTATCATAGTTTGTACTAGGTTTTAATGAAAGTTTAACATTTGTACCAGATATTTTTTTTTTACATCACTGCGTAATATGTTAGCATTTTATAAATAAAGAATAATTTGTCATTTGTAATAGGTGCCATATATTTGTAGATGTAAAAGCTTTATACATAACAAATCTATATGGTTGACTTTTCCACCTCACCAATACTCACTATGTTTTTGTTGCAGCGAGTGGAGAAAACTGTGGAGTTCTTATACTCTGAAGTGAATTCTGTGCTTGACGCAATTTCAGGATCCTCCTGGGCTCTCTCGGTAGCCCCCAGTGGCCCTCTCTTGGATATATTTGAAGAAGGTTAGTGGATTTATAAAATGTAGCCTGTGTACCCTTTTTATGGCAATAGCAAATACATTTTGGTATATATTATTTGATAATTCATAGACACAATATATTACCAAAATCATTCTGTACTGATTAGTTATAATACTAGTTCTAGGTCAGTTTTACTATAATCAGAGTTTGTAAAAGATAGACAATTATATCTACCTCACATAATGTTACAGATAAGTCAGAATAGGGTCTATTTTGGGTGGGGTGGGACAGGGGTGTAATGCTGTTACTGCTGTTAAATCTCCCTCTCTGGGGTTTGGCTTAGAGCAACCTAATAAAGCCCCATATGGTCATGGGTAGTACTTTTGATACCCGGCCTCTTCTGGCATCATACAACCTTTAATGAAGATGTTTCTCTGTTTTTACCTACCCACCTTATGAAAAAAATTATATTGTAGCATACTAGACTATCAGTTGTTCCTGGGCTCCATTGCTTATCCAGGTTGGGTAGCACATATAAGCTGCCCTTATTAGGCTGTCTGTTCACAATCAACATTATTGCTGTTTGTTTCATATTCATAATCATTATCACAACCATTGATAACCATTATTGCAATTATATATACCGTAACAAATATAACAATTTTGTCTTAAAATCAGAGCACTTGGCATTTGTGATTAAGGGGAATCATAAAATAGGTCATCGTTATAATAGGCAAATCCTGCAGTGGCTGTTAAGTTTAGCTGCCAGGTCATGCTGGAGGCCCCACTCTGTGGCAGAGCTGCTTTAACACCGATCAGCAGAATCATAGAAATGTGAACAAAAATACATTTTATATTTATTTACTTTACGCAGGAGTTTCCTAAACAAACAATTTAAATAGAATGATTTCATTTTCCATTGTCTTGTTTTGCAAATATACAAAATGGAGGAAAATGTCTAAAATGTATTTTTTAATAATAAAAAAAAAATGAAGGATTAAGAAAGATTACTTTTCGGAGGGCTCAGCTTAATATCTTTTTACGCACCTCCTTCCTTAACGTGTTAAACAATGAACTTCTCCTTATTGCTGACTACTGATATGCTATATATTCCACTTAAATTTTGTCTTTTGTAATAACAGTGCAAAAAATATTGCTAGAAATATTGTGAGATAATAACTTCTAGTAAACCAGGAGGTGGGAAGAGATGTAGAGAAGTTTCTAGTATTTGTATTCAATTAGAAAGCAAGTAGGCAAGGCTGACAGCATATGCTTTGGAATTCAAAGATGGAATTCATTGCTAAAAAGGAGAGCACCCAAACTGTTATTTATCTGTATTTGCAACATATGCACAAATGTGTTTTTTATTTTATTTTACCTGAACAGCAGAAGCTTCCTGCTTTGAACACATTTGCCCCCCTTTGTTCATTGGAAATCCTTTGGCAATTCAAACCAGCCTCCTGTCATTTTATGAATCAAAATGAATATATGGGAGGTGTCTTGCCTGAAAATCCTACATGCTTTATTTTGTCCTTGCCATTGATTCTTGTCAGAAACTTGGAAAACATGGAAGCCAAAGCACTAGCTTTATGAATGGGCAAACTTGACTCCAATCTTAATTGCTAAAAACTAGATAGAATCAATAGTAAAAGTGTCATTAAGGTGGTTGTTAAGGGTGTAGTGGGCTTGATATAACAAACATTCATGTTTGATGAACAATATTTCCACTAAACTGTGTACAAAAATAATGTATAATAAACCTAGAGATTTTAAAGTTCGACTACAATTTTGGAATTATTGGTTCCTGGTCAATGAAGTTTTTTCCCATTTTGCTCTTACAATTGCTATTTTGCCATGTGAAGAATTCTCTTCACATTGTACAAGTAGCTGTTGTCCTTTGTAGTGCCTCTCTTGCAAAATGTTGAAAAAGTCTTCTGATTAATTGTGGCTTTGGGTCTGTCAGACCTGATCCTGCCAGTCTTTTCCAGGATTTCAGTGCCCTTTGATAGTGTGGAGCCTAATGACACCTTGGCTTTCTTTGCAAGTTTTCTAAAGAAACAACCTCTCAATTTAAGGGTTAGAACTTTGAGATTTGTTTACTTGTTGTGTTACCTCAAATTTGTTTTGAACCTCTACAAACATCCCAGTGATCTTTGTACTATTTCAGGTTATTAGGTTTCAATGGATTTAGTTTTAAAACAAACTGAAAAAATGGTGTTCTTGAAACTTTCACCAATAGTGTATATGAATATACACATTAATAAAGTGCTAACATATTACACAGCGTTGTACATTAAATAGGGGTTGTAAGTGACTGATACAAACAATGACAAGAGGAGAGGTCCCTGTCCAAAAAAGCTTACAATCTGGGAGGTAAAGCATATTTTTTATATTTACTTGTTAAAGTCTAGTAAATTACCTGAAATAGTTAGTATAAATGTAAGAGGTCAAAAATCTAGGACAGAAATTAAAAAACAATGTAAATTTTAGACTTATAAAAGCCAATGTGTTGTAAAAAAAATCTAATGTGTTGAAGAGTACATTTTCCTACATCATCAAAAACACTTGAAAAATGAAGCAAACTCCAAAGATTTGTTACCTAGAGTCTATAAATTGTGTGTCCTGAACTTGGAGCTTGCATCACTGATGTTGAGGTTTCAGCTCATTGTATGTTATTTACAAGTAAAAAAAAAACAAAAAACAGACTACAATACTGTAGTTACATCCATTATGACTAAGGCTACGTAAACAGGTCCAATGGTTCAGGGCCGATATCGGACGAGAATTTGGCGTGTGTGCAACGCCCATCACTCATAATGGAAGTGAAGGGGGAGAGTGCGCAGTGGGGTGCCGCTCTGTCGTTCTCCCCCTCCCCTTTCCATACAGCAGAACGGTGCTGTATGTACAGCACTTGTTCATGCATTATGCACTCGTTAGTTAGTCATTGGAAAAGATTGTGAAAGATACTTTCCAATGACTATAACTGCAAGTGTGTATGCGGCTTTAGTATTCCTGGAAGTACTTCAGCAATCTTTGCAACAATGAGGATGGAGAGCAATGCAGATCAAAGACTGAATTTTTTTTTTTTTTTTTTTCCCATTGTTGATATTTTTGTATTTGCTTTAAGCTTATCAAATCCAAATACATACTGTAAGAATAGAACAATTGCATGTGTGTATGCAGCCTTAAACTTGTATCCCAACAAAAGACAAAAAGTCCATGTAGATGTTATATACAATGTTCAGGACAGCAGAAATCAATGAAAAATGTAATAAAGATGATTTACTAAGTAACATGTGCATGTTATAGTGGTGTCAGCAGTCCTTAACGCTGGAAACATTTTTATTTTTGATTTGAAATGCAGGTCATTGCGTGTTAATAAAAAGGGGCCTTAAACTGCATGTCGATGCAAAGCTGCACATTAACACACAATATGGACTGCAATGCACTGCAATGTACATTAAAACTTACAGCTGACCAGCATTTGGAAGGGTTTCACTTGGTAAACATCTCCTGGAAAAAACAGAAAGGTGTGCGTCACCAAACTAAATTGGCAACAACAAACTGACAATGATATGTGTAAATATAATCACAGCAATAACTGCTTCTTTGTATTTTTTTGTACAATTTCACCATTTATTACCAGTAATTCAGTAAACAGAAATAAACCATCAATCATATATTTTTCTTTTGCAGATTCTAGATGAAGATTTCCCCAACCTACCTGTGAGAAGCCAAAACGTCTTTATCAGTACTGCTTTTCTTCCATGTGCACTTTGTGATACGTAAATGTATTATATGTTAAAAAAAAAAAAAAAAACAAGAGGCCATGTTCTGGTGCTTTGCAAGAAAATCATATATGATAACCAATTATTTGTATTCATTCAAATCACTTTATAGTAAAATTGTTAAAAAATAAAAATGAACACACAAAGAAAAGATTCCTTTGTTTCTTTTTTTCTCTTCTTGTTTGAGAAATAAAAAGGATGAATTTACTGTAAGAGTTGAGAATCTGCACTTTCAATAATATGGAAACAAGCTAGCGAAAATTCTCCAGTACTTTAGTAAAACAACCCCTTAGTTCCACAAAAAAGCAGCACTTCTTCACATTTAAACATTTGTAAAAGCATGGGCTAAAATCAGCTCACATAATGCATTTCCCAGCTTATGGGAGGGGGAGCTTTAGAAGCTCCGCTTAGAAACCTCACAAGATGTAACAAATGAATAATGAGCCTTTAAATCTGTAAACTGATTTAATTTCACACAAATTTCACATCTTTGTAAAATGGATATAAATTTTCAGCACAATATAGGCACATCATGGTATATCTTTCATTAGCTTTCTAAAGGATGAAAACTATACCAGAACATAAACACAATATTTTAACATTACAAAGATTGGTGGCAGCAGCAGGATCTGCAGTTATATTTGTGCGTAAATAAGTTGAAAATATTCAAATAAAGGGTTGCCTTTTTCGGAGCCTTAACCAGGGACAATAACAAATTTTTAATAAAAAAAATAACTTTTTCCTAATGGTTATCATAGCTGTGTCTGAAATGTTTCCACGGTTATTGTAGGCAAACAAAGAAGCAGTGTGTACAGGAGCATTGTAAAATATTCAAATAGAAAATCATCATGCGACTTAAAAGTTCTTTTGATGACAAAAAAACATTTTCCTCCCAAGAGTTTGTAAAAATGTACTTTCTTTAAACATTCTTTATGATTGCTGCCACCCCACACAAACATCACATCACAGTGGGTGTTATTCCTAAACCCAGTGAAAAATGTAATAGATCTTACAGTCATTCTTTAATCTTTCCTAGAATCTGAACAAAAGTCATCAGAAAAATATGAACAAAAGTGGAGGGGCATCAATTGACATGGCTGTGTAATTTCCCGGCACTATATAAATACATAATCTAGCATGGGGGGATGTGCGAGTAAATCATAGTACAATGTGTTTTTGTTGAGTGAGGGGACTACAGTGCTTAACATTTCTATACAAAAAGATATCTTTGGGCTTTTTCATCATGTGAACACAAAACAATAGTGATGTGCAAAGCTCAGTAAATCATTGCAATCAATATTGCCATATTTTTACTGTGCTGACTGCAAAATTTCAAAATCTAGAAATCTCTTACAGGTTACTGCACTTTGCAAGTCATTATTATTTTCAGCACAAGCTTTTTGAAGAACACAACTGTGGGGGGACAAGGCAATGGTTCAACAGTTTGTTGTCATACATTTCTTTCCATAATATCGGATACCTAACTTAAGATACATCCATTCAGAAGAAAAGTGAGAAACAGACACAACTTCGAAAGATGTATGCTTAGTCACTGCCATTACAAAGCTTCAGCAGGATTTTCCTGTAATCTCCAGATGTATCACCCTATAAGAGATGAGGGGAAAAAAAATCAAAATCAATTTCTTGGTATGCTGTAATAATGTAACAAAACATTGACTTTATCAGAACAGACTTACAATGCAATGTTTATTTGAACACTGAATAATATGGGGTAAGCACTTATTCTGCATCTTAGCGCTGTACTTGTACATCAATTGCTGAGCTTCATCTCAATTACCAGAAAATGTAGCAGTAATACATATTTGACCCTTGTGGTTGGTATCCAATTTAGTTCTTACACTGGACTTTTCAGAGTATTATGTCATTAGCAATGCATACAAATCCCTTACCGTGATATCTGTGTACAGCGACTTGCCATACATCCTCTTGTACTCCTGGCGGATGTCCAGCAAATCTACCTCACTGCGGGATACCATGATACGAATCAGGGTTTTGTCTTTTGTTCCAGCACCCTGCACAAGAAACACAGATGAGTCCGAGGCAAATATTAAAAATCTTCTGCTATAAAACTGTTAGTAGAGGTGCAGTACTTCACACCAGTGATAAGGTGAAACCATACCATATGATACAATTTACAATGTCGTACTATCCTGCTACTGTGCTTTTTATCCTCTAAATTGTTTTCCAGTCAATTGCTCTGTTACTATGTATTCAGGTTTTTAAAGGGATCATATGAAGGGTTAATGAGCAGGTTAATAAATATAATCAAAGCTATCTGTGCTCTGGGACATACCTTCATTGCTTTGTAAAGTCGTTCTGCAAAGAATGCTGGAGTGTTTTTAAGGCATTTTACTGAAAAAGACAAAAATGTGCACAATTAGTATACTACATATAATTCACATTTATTAAATTAGGGTTTGTCTGTTACAACTAGATCTTTAACTACCTGGGTGCCATCTAGGCTCTAGCGCCCAGTTGTGCACCAATACCTTTTGAACTGATACTAGTGCTGATATTGCCAACCTGTGTGCTAACATTAACTTTATATATAAAGATTTTATTCAAAAGTTTTAAAATTGAATTATAAAAGTTCTTAATTGAAAGTTTTACCTAGACAACTATACATGCAATCCACACAAATGTGTTTATATTTTTTTTACTTTGGTGATTTAGTCTGGTCCCCAAAAAAAAAGTTCAAATGTATCAATCTGTACATACATTCAGAATTAAGAAAAGGCTTTATACAAATCAAACCTTTTCCTTCATCCAGAGGAACAAATACTGCCCATTAAAAAAAGCTATTAGAAAAAGTGATACATCAGTAAAACACCTATTTCATTGAACATTAATACCTTACCTTATAAAGGCAAAAGAGCATAATATGATAATGTAACAAATACACACAACAGTCATGTATGGAGAGAGAGAAATCACACGGGCTTCAAAAAGCGGCACTTTAGGCTGCTGCAGCCACTGCATTCAGTGCTGATCTGCCCATAAAAAAACACTAAGTACCATTCATAAAGCCAGCTAAGGAAAACAGGGTTGCCTTATTCTTGCCTTAACTAATTTTCTATGGTTTGAATATTGAGTAGTCAGTAACTCTATTGTACTTTCCTGGCCAGACCACATTTTGCAATAGAAATTAGAAATAAGGCCATCATTCTATTCTGTTTGATTTTTGTTTGTCATAAACTAACTGTATATTAGCACATATAACACATAGCTAAAGCTGTTCTAGTTGTTGAAGTTCATGTGTGTCACGTTTGGCCAGTCCGTTCATTAGAATGACCTGACCAAGGAATCACAGCACTCCAAAAATTTGCAGTGCACCTACATATTATAACATGTTGTAATTTAATCCAGCATAGTGTGCTAGTGGAAGCGCATTGAGGTTCTATTCAAAATGAATGGTGCAGGCATTGCACCAACACTTGTGATGAACACTGCAGTAATAAATGTGTTGCCACAATACAAATATGTGCACTGACCCCAAGTGTCTGAGAAACCTTGGAGCTCATTTTTCTTTTATAACCCCGAAGAAAGCTAATTGACAGGGGCTAGCAGGAAAGACTGATACCAACTCTCAATGTGGTATAGGGGATGTTAGAGAACCTATTTTCCCACTTGAGACAGCCCAAGGCTGTCCCTGTTAGACCCCTGAGAGCAGACAGCAATTTTGGAAAGGCATATCCATATATAAAGTATGTGTATATGTACATGAGTATATAAAAATATATATGCAACAAACTTTAATTACAGGATGACAAAAGAATATTTGTATTGTTTTGCTTAGTGCTGGCTTTACAAAGTCCACTCATCATATCAATACAACACAGCAAAATGGGTCCAAGATGATGTGAGTGATCACAGAATTACCAGACATCTTCAGGCAGCTTAATAATGATTAAGGAAAAAGAGAAATAACCAACATTAGCATCAAGAAAAGCTGCAAAGAAATTAGTAATAAAACACAAAAAAAATACCCAGAAACCACAAAGCAATTATTATGCTGAACATAGCACAGACAGTAATAGGAAGAACTTAATGGTTACAGTCCTGATGATAACAGGTACACTTTTGACAATGTAGTTGTAAAGAGGTAAATAAAATGCAAACATAAGGCCAAAAGTTAGGCCTGATTGACTATCCACAGCTAATACAGCGCAGCAGAATTTAGGATGCCAAGTGGCAATGTGTAGAAGAACTAGGTCAAGTCACTTACCCACAGCAAGCATGCCTCTCTCCAGATCCCCAGACATTTCCCGGCAGATACTCTTCTCCAGTTCGCGGTTGTACGTTCTCTGGTATTCATAAAACACTAAAAAAAAAAAAAAAAAAAAAAAAAAGAGAAATATTTTTATACCTGTAATACTGAATGCATGTAATCTACTGTATAAACAGTGATAACTGATCACAAAAATTGTATTGCTGAGTATTGTATATCCACCGATTTACTACAGGATAATGCCATGATCTATACTACACATGGTAATTTTTAATGCAGATTTATTATTACATTTTATATGTATAATAAAGTAGTTGACCTTTTGTCCATCTAAGGCTGTGTACAGACATTCAATAATTGTCGCTGGAAAGGATCTTTCACGATCCTTTCCAATGACAAAAGACAGAATGATGTATGAATGAGCGCTGTAAATACAGAGCCGTTCTGCTCTATAGAGATGTGGGAGAAGGATGGGGCAGCAACCCGCTGCGCTCTCTACCCTTCACTTCCATTACGATCGATTGTCATCTCTGGATCTGCCAGGACAGATTCATGAAGGTCAAGTGCTGTACACACACCAGATTCTTGTCCAATATCAGCCCTGAGGCAATTTGGGCAAGAATCATCTGATGTGTGTACAAAGTTGCCTACATTTCTCAAGTACCCCCAAAACTGGTATTTAATTTCTGATAATCTTACATTGGGGACAGTAGCATGTCAGGTCCAAGAAAATATGTTGCAAGAAACCACAATGCTGTGCACTATTGTTTATAAACCTTGGAGGTATTTGCAGAATATCTGTACACAGTGAAAAGGAGAAGATAAACAGCTCACCAAAATGCCTACATATTTGTAGCAACAGCCACTTCTGTGATCATTTAAAGGATACCTTTTTTTTAAGATTTGAGTTTTATGGCCAAATGTTATTTCTGCATTACATTGTTGTGTTGCCACATTTTAAATGGCACCTCAACACACTAAGGCATCACAGCATAAATGCACATAAATTGTAGTGCACCACACATGGTAAAATCAGCAAAATATTGTATATACCTTTTTATGTCTTTTATACCATTTCACATACCAAACATAACATACTTTCATTTAACCAAAATAATGACTTTTTATAATGACTGATGGAAGTCAGTTTTTAACCAAACTGTTTTCCTATTTCTTCCATGGTTTTCAGAGAATGAAATTGAGAAAACCTGCTTACTTTAGCATGTGCACTACAACCACAACAAAGAAAACTTTCCAACAGGATTTTCAAGAACGTAAAGGGGGATTGGACCTTGGAAAATAAAAACACTTTCATTCAGCCTAGAACGATTCTTCTGATTTATCAGCATAATCCTAAACAAAGAGGGTTGGATCTATGTCGCTCAATCGAACTCCTAAAAAATAATTTTATGAGGAGTGTAAATATCCTAAATTCCTTTCTCTTATCATAAACTGGGGCCAGACGGTGGTACAGGAGACGGTGGTTAAGGTGAAAAGGAGACTATGAAATCCTACTTCATCACCACTTTGTTTCTATAGACAGCCAAAAAGTGTTCCAGAAAAGAGATGTAAGTTCAGAAAAGAGATGTAAGTTCAAATCTAGCAGTGATGGCAACAAGGAAAACATTCTTGAAAGTGGGAGCAGAAAGAGGAATATCTTTAATAGGTTTAAAGAGTGGTTTCTGAAGTGTAGGGAAAATCATCACACACAGTGGAATAAACAGGAGGAACCAGAGGGGACACTCCCTTTACAAATATCTGATTTCAGAAACCATTGGATTAAGAGCCTTGTTTGTAGGTATTTGGTGTGACATAAGCAGGGGAAGGTCAAAGAAGTGAAAATTGGTATGTTTTTTGTAGAAAACAATAGAGAAGCTTTGGCAGTCTATTCCTTAGACCTTCCATTGAAGAAAATGAGTGCTCCTGCTTCTAGTAGCATCTTTAACAATAGAACCAAGGGAAGAATGTCATCACTTAAAGACCATACAGAGAAAGTGCTTTAACACACAACCTGTATTACATTCAAAATCAGCATCTATTGAACAAGAAATTCTGTTTTTATTAATATTTTCTACAAAAAAGTATTGCCTATTGGACAAGACAGAAGGAATTCCAATTACCTGCATTCAGATGTGCTCTACTGCGTGTACAAAGAATGGCATTAAACTTGGACTCATCAGTCCCCAGGCGTTTTTCTCCTGCTGCATAAAGCTCCTGTAAATAGATCATTAACCTGTTAAAGCATGTATTGATACAGTAGTTATAATTATTTAGGAAGTCATGGGGAGCTACTTAGGCCAAATCATCTGACTTGCTGTACAGATGTGTTATGTATGCTTCTGTGTGCTATATAAGAAATAATTGGAGGGATAAACAAGCTTCTTTAATATTTCTACCAACACTTGCTGCCAACATTTCTGCATACTTTTCATCAATGTCATCATTGCAATACCATATAAATTGTGGTGTACAATGCTTACCTGTACATCACGCTGGACCAAACTCATGTCCACATTAGTGCTCTCATCTCGGTTTCCCTGCAAAGAGACACATGTAAAAGTAAAGCAAGGGTTGCAATATGAGGAATTTAGATTACAGGGAACGACTAGTGTATATATTTTGATTTATATATTACACATATTTTTGGAAGCACACCCTAGTAGACTGAGCTTCCTTTAGTATAAAATAAATATCTGCATAGATGGTCTTAATCTACATACACATTTCCAATGGTTCTCGTCCGATAATTGGCGCAGGGACGGTATCGGAGGAAAATCTGAAGTGTGTACAGCGCGCGTCGTTCAACATCCGAATGACCCTCCGGGCGGATACACGGATGATGAACGACAAACGATCGTAATGCAAGGGAAGGGGAAGAGCGTGCAGTGGGGTGCTGCTGTCGTTCTCCCCCTCCCCTCCGCATTGAGCAGAACGGTGCTGTATGTACAGCACTAATTAATGCATCATGCATAGTGGTTGGAAAGGATTGTGAAAGATCCTTTACAACGACTATAATTGGAAGTGTGTACGCGGCTTTAGCTTATAGCAATATAGCTTATAGCCTGAAAACAATAGATTCTTTGTAATGATGACTGATAGCCAGAGACCAGGTTGTCAAGAGCTGCCAAGGCTGCAAGATTGAAAAGTATCTTTTTCTGTTATTCACAGCAGGCCATAGGTGTTTTACTTAATAATACTGATATAAACTATTGACTGATATGAAGTGTGACTTTTACTGATATGTCCACTTTAAAGCCTCTCTGCAGTGTGATAAAAACTGTATCTCTAAGTTGACCTTCATGTTGTGGACACGTGCAGCTCAGATACCCTGGACGATCAGGCAGGTAGGATAAGTTATAGTGTGCTGATTAAAGTTTGAGACATAACACACAGATATACAACAGCAGTGCAACACAGCAACACTTTCTTTCTGGATAGGACAGCAATTACAGGTAACCTATGATGGGGTAGAGGAGCTACAAGAATGTCCCATTAGGGATTTGGAAAGATGGTAGGCGGAATCTCACTTTAACTATCTAAGATCCGAGAGGAATATCTGTAGTGCACCCCTCTTCATTGTTAGATATTGTACATACATCCTACTAGCGAGTTTAGAATCTGAAATGGAGGTGATCTTGGGATCAGATTTCCCTGTGTTTTGCCATTCTAATTTTAATTCTAAAAAAGTTTGATGTCTATGTCAAATGTCTGCTATTCAATTTCTTGAATAATTGTTCTGGAGGAGTGCATGTTCCTGGATATACTGTATTTGCATGGGGACCACCCCAGTAACACTCACGTGTGATGCTGAGCCTCGGTGATTAAAAGAACTGAAATGAGTGCGTCAGGGACAATTGGGCAAGGGAGGAAAGGACTAAATGTCTATCAGCCTGGAAATGTTATGCCTCTAGCTGACATTCTGTGACTTCTAATTTAATTAGAGTGTAATTAGAGTAATAACTTTCAAAACAGAAGAGAAGTTTGTACAACTGTGCAGAACTGAAGATACGTCTGGAGTTCAGGATACAGTGGCATAAACTACAACTATTGTTACTGTGATACATAATGAGGGTGGAAATAATGCAATTGTATATTGTAAACTACCTGACAGAGTGAAACTAATAGCCGCTCGAAGTGTCCAGAAGTGTCACTTTTCAGTGCTTGCTCTAGGGTCTTCTTAAACTCTAAAACAAAAAAAATAAAACATGTACAACACATTAGGTCACTTATCATATAACGACTTCATTGAAACTGAAGTATGAGGCTCAAATATTAGGTTTTTGTCATTACAGGGTTATTAGCAAAATGGGACCTGCCAATAAAAGAATCTTATCTAAAGTCCCATACAGCAAAAAAATGCTCATCAATAAAAAATAGAAAATCTGCTTAGATAAGCACAATGTTCAATAACCATTACTGCTTAAAATTAATTGTCATAGCAATTATCAGATATATTAGCTCACCTGTTTTGTACACACGGTTGATTTCATGGATCTCTTTATTTGACCGAGATGCAAGAATCTCAATTAGACATTCTTCATCTGTACCAGCACCCTGGAAAAAAATTTGAAAAAAAAAGGTGACTGATCCCTTGCAATGAACACATGCAATGTGCACAGAGTACAGATTACCACTTACTTTAATTGCATCATAGATCTCATATGCATCATATATAGCCGGTGCTTTTATCATAGCCAGGATTGTCTTTTCAAAGTTTCCAGAGAGCTCAGACTTCAGGTCCTTTATTAAATCCTGGAAACAAAAATAGTAAATACCCGTTTGGAGAAATAAAAAAAAAAATGCTAAAAAAAAAAACATAAATTTATCCCCCAACAAATAAAAAGATCCATCAGACCTCATCCAAACATTGCTCCATGGAGTGGATACACCTTTGTTGACATAGGCAGGGACAACAAAGCTCACATTTCTTTCCAAGTAACCAGCACTATGTCCAAAAGTGGAAATACCTGCTTTTGTACAGCTTTGAAATGAGAAAGGACTAATTCTGGTCAGGTGGGTTAACCTTTAATAGAGGAATCTGGGGACAAGTGTTCAGAAAAGATTGATAATCAGAAGTGAAATGTATGTGCTGCCAAAATATATGCAAAAAGAACAATTGAACCCAACTTTACACGAATGTAGTCCGGCTACTCCTAACGCAAAGTAAAGTGTAAGACTTCATGAGCCCCAAATCCAGAAGTTGGGGTTTTTGAAGTCAAAACTAACATTTACCCATGTTACAGGTGCATATGTTGCAGCTGTATAGTCAAGTATTCATGTTTTTTTTAAGTGCAGTCAAGACTAATTCTAAAGTTACCTTTCCATAGGCGGTTTTGAAGGACAAGGCAATCTGCTGCCTCTGTTTGTTGGACCGGCTACCCAGACATTCAATGATGGCCTTCTCATCCGTTCCTAGAATGAAAAATTTGACCTAGACATTAGGTAAATGTAACGTAACACTGACCTACACTTAACTTTTATAACGTAACTGTTATAGAAAGGATGTATTGTCCTGGATAAGTGATTATTCAGGACAAGCTCTTGTGGGTTATCCCTACTTCTTCATGGGTCAAGCACTACTAACACACAAAGGTTTACAAAAAAAGTTCAAAGATCTTTAAAGACAATCTTTGGGGAAAAAAGGAGGAAAATAGGAAAGTTAATCACATAAGGGCTTCTGGGATGGGAGGTAAAAGTTGTTTGGTAGTAACCTAAAAAGCTGAAAATTACTATTTCAATCTGTAACCTCTTGTGTCAAACAGAATAATTATTATTTGGAGTTTATATAAAGTTTTTTTCTCTCCTGAGTATTGTTAACGTATCCATTTAAGAACCAAAACCAAAAATGTTTTGTACAGAGTGGTGGGATTGAGAAATGATGCCCCACAAGTAAGTAGAAATCATATTCCTTTATTGTTTTCCATGTAGATTCTTGTCTTTAAAATCTGTTCTGTTTCTTCAATATAGCATCTCTATTTTATTCAATCAGGTATACCACATTACTGGAGGTGCAACTGTTAGATTCAGTAATTATGAAAGTTCAAGTGTGCGACACTTGTTATTTTATTGATATGGCTTCACAGTTTGCAGTGTCTTTTTTTGCACGCTTCAGTTCCCTTATTTGCATCTTTGTAGTCTTAAAAGTTTCCTGCTTATTGTTATCATGGCAGCATTACAGCTCTTTGATTATCTGTCTTATCCATTATAGCGCTGGACTGTATATTATAAATAGGGGTAGAAGGCTGTTTGTTGTTTCTATATGTAGTTTTCTCTTTCCTTGTATTGTAATAAATCTCTCCTTTTTAGCCTTCAAGGCAGTGTTTATGGTTTTAATACTGTATGCTTTCTCATGGAAGGATTTTGCTACTCTGTCAATTTCTTTCTTCTGAGTCAGAACATATTCAGTGGGATCTTGTGGCCTGGCTGTGTATTGCGGCTTGTTTGGTGTGTTGGGGGGTAGAAACCGCAACTGTGGAAAAGAGTTGCATTGGTCAGCAGGTTTCCTGTACATTGAGGTGTTAAATGTATATGTGTTTGAATTCCTTTTTGGTATAAAACTGCTCTCCTTGCATCTTGACAGAAATAAATATGTCACTTTTGACATGTGCTTCCTTTGTGATCAGGTTTGTTATCTGTTACAGATTAGTCAACGTCTCCATAAAGCATGACAAGTGTTGGGTTTTAAAAGAAAGAGCATGTAATTAGCAAGATCTGTGCCACCAAAAACTTTCAGACTTTAAGCACAAGGGTATGTATGTTTGCAACAACATATTTCTTCTAAATAACTCTTACTGCTAAAGAAGTATGTGTTTGTTAAAGTGACCTTGTCACCCATTCACCAAGCAAAAATGACAGAATATCTCTTTTGAATCAGCTTTTGTCTTTATCTCATTGATCAATTGGTTTGATCATATAGATAGCTATACATATATACACTCACAGGTCACTTTTTTAGGTACACCTTGCTAGTACTGGGTTGGACCCCTTTTGCTTTTACAACTGTAAAAATTCCTTGTTGCATAGATTAATTCAATAAGGTGCTGGAAACATTCCTCTGGAATTTTGGTTCATATTGACATGATGGCATCAAGCAGTTGTTGCATAGTTCTCAGCTGCATATCCCTCTTACGTATTTCCTGTTCTACCACATTGGATTGATATCTGGTGACTGTGGACATCATTTGAGTACAGTGAACTCTTTGTCTTTCTTCAAGAAATCAATTTGAGATATCTGTAGCTTTGTTACCCTGCTGTTAGTAGCCATGAGAAGATGAGGAAGGTAGGAAGTTGCATTTAAACAATGCTAAGTTGGTGCTAAAGGGATCCAAAGTGTGCCAAGAAAAATATTCCTAATCGTTAGCCAGAAACGTTGATACAGCAGGATGGATCCATATTTTCAATTCTTACCATCTGAATCTTGCAGCAAATAATCAGGACTTATAAAACCACAAAATTTTTTTCAAATCTTCTTTTGCCCAACTTTCGTGAGTTTGTGCACATTGGAGTCTCAGTTGCCTCTTCTTAGCTGACAGGAGTGCCACATAGTTTGGTCTCCTCCTGTTGTAGCCCATCCTCTTCAAAGTTCAACTTGTTGTGCATTCATAGATAATCTTTTGCATACCTCAGTTGTAATGAGTGGCTATTTGAGCTACTGCTGCCTTTCTATCCGCTCAAACCAGTTTGGAGATGGGACAATAGAATGTATAAATCTAGAATTTTACAACGATGCAGATTATCATGAATTGTTCAGCATCTTACCAAATCCTTTCATGGCCTTTCGGAGCACCTCTGCATCTCTGAGGGCATCAAAATTTGGTGCATCGGTAATGGTACCTTTTCCAAGCTGACAAGAAACATAGAATTGTAAGGTCATTGCATAATGTGTTACCAAGGGAGTGTGCTACTATGATGAAGCAATGCCATGAATTCCTAACTATACGAATATTAAACCAGACAAGCAAAATTATCCTGGACAACTTTATCCACAGAAGGTATACTGCATTTACACTTACTGTGTGATGATCAAAAATTTGCAGAATCTATCCAATGATAGATAGCAATACAAGCTCATAAAGCCAAAAAATTAAATTTTTTTTTTTTACTTATTGTCTGTGCCCATGCTCAGTAAATTATTTCAAGTTCCTTTGTGATCACAGGGAGAGAAAGTGAGGGGAAATCTCATATGATGATACAGACAACAATATAAACTAATCATTCATTTATAGAGTTCAGAATTAAAATGTTCATATTTGCTAATAAAAATACATCTTACAGGGGCTACTAAAATTTTCCCCTTCTGCGGGGTTGTATACAAACAAGGCAAACAGGAAAACTAATTTTAAAACAAGAGCACAGAATTAAAATATATACTTCGATTACCAGTGTGACAAATTTACTGAAAATCTATTTAACCTCCCGACCGTTAAGCCCGACCTTCGTACGGGCTAAAAAAAGTTGCTCTTTTCGTTAAGCCCGAGATTTTCCGTACATTAAAATCCC
>NC_092867.1:43423501-43427236 GCF_032062135.1 Pyxicephalus adspersus | reverse complement strand
AAAAAAAATTCATGAAAACCTGTAACACTTTTGGTACAGAAATCTAGACCTCAGTGTAACGCCCAGGTGGTTAATGACTTTTTCTTGTTTTCCAACACTTTGTTTAGGGACAAAATGGATGTTGCCATTGTCAATACATCCAGGTACAGGGAGCATCACCATTTTTTTTATCAATCCCAGACAAACATGCAATACTTCAGAGCTTTTATAAATGTTCCTTTCCCAGTAAAGTTTGTCTGAGAGATGAGCCATTTTACAGTTCTAAAACATTGCATGCTTCCCCGAGATAATATAATTGACTTGGCATATACATCTGTCTTGCATTAAGTAATAGTATGTTAATGGTCTACTAAAGACACTGAAGGCTGCTGGCAACAAAATAAAAATTGACATACCTTTAATGGGGGGATAGAAGGTGTCACTGATGGTTGAGATGGGTATTGTGGCATGGAGGGATTTACTGCTGGGGCCTGAGGATAACTAGGAGTTGGTTGCTGGCCTGGATATGTTGCTGGTGGCTGACCTGGTACAGGCATTGGTGGCTGTCCTGGGACTGGAGATGGTTGTCCTGGGTATCCTGTGTTAAATCCAGGCATTCCAGGCTGTGGTGCACCTCCTGGAGCAGGATACATGCCAAAGCCCGGTGCCTGAGGCTGCTGTGGTGCCCCATATCCGCCTCCTGGTGCTTGGGGATATCCGCCTCCTGGTGCTTGGGGGTAGCCGCCTCCTGGTGCTTGGGGGTAGCCGCCTCCTGGTGCTTGGGGGTAGCCGCCTCCTGGTGCTTGGGGGTAGCCTCCCCCTGGTGCTTGGGGGTAGCCTCCCCCTGGTGCTTGGGGGTAGCCGACGCCAGGAGCAGGAGGATATCCAGCTTGAGGTGGGTTCATTCCTCCAAACCCAGCTGGTGGAAAGCTTGACCCAGCCTGTAATGAAAAGAAGTGAATTTTATGTTGAAAAACAAAAGCATGTTGACACTGACATTAGGATACACCATAATACAGGATACCATAAAACAGAGGAACTTGCTGTTATAGTGCATAGAGAAAATACTGGTTTATCCTTGATGACCTTTCTTTAATGTAAAAAATAGTACAGGATCTGAAAATGAATTGGCACATCATTGTTAAGGTCTAAAACCATAAAGTAGCTTACATTAGATCATATCAGTTCTGCTACAAGGTGATAAGAGGTGCACTTACCATATACTGCTGTGGGTTGTATTGCTGGGAGAAGCCTGTTGCATCCAGTCCAATGGGAGGAGGGTTACTGGGTACTCCCCAGGGGTTGTCACCTGCCATATGCAAATGGACATAGAAAAAATAGAAAACACTGACTATACAAACAGCTTTCATAAATATTTAAATGTGTATGAAAACAGCTACACTACATTAGTACAAAAATATATTCCTCCTATTTATCACTGGAGATAATTTATTTGTTCTATTGCCAAGTATTTGATGAAACCATAACCTACATTGCCATCATACTAGCATGGGGAAGAGATGTTTATTTACTACAGAGCAAATAATAGGAGATTGTAGCTGCAACACCATGTTCATCATGAACAGTATCTTTGGAGAGACTTATTTTCCAAAAGCAATCTTAAGTATTGAGACTGCAACTGGACACCACCATCCTGGATGTGATGTCAACAGCCCCAGCAGATACAGATTAAAGCTGTGACGGGAGTGACTATTTAAAATACTCTTAATAAGAGTATTCTATATACTACATAAAAAGCTTATGTAGGATGGTAAAGGGAGGTGCAGAGGAGCTGGGCCAGTGCAAACATCAGAAACACACAGAAAAGAGTAAAGGACTCATATTCAAAAAAGGTAATAATGAATTGACCTTTTTAAAACTGTCCCATTTTACGCTACAAGCCAAAAAAAACGGCAGTGACAAGATCTTTTTAGTTTCCTCCAAAAATTTGATCTTTTTAGCCAAGAGTAAGGACTAGTACAGGCCCCCAACCTCAAGTCAATGGGCTCACAACATATGCTGTTCCAGATGACCCAGCTAAAACATACTGAGCAGAGAATTCTGTGGATGGAGCTTTACCTCAATGATATAGCACAGACATGCACACCCACTTCAAAACAGATTAGAAAATGCATTCATCATCTTCCAAAAGAAAACCCTCTACACCTATTACACAGTAAATATATACAGTAAAATATGTGAAGTTTAATGCCATACCTGTGGGGATAGGGGGAAACGCAGCCATTTGAGGATATCCAGGATAACTCATGGTTTTAGAGATTGTGATTCAGCACCTAAAGAGGGAACAGCAATATTACTTACAATTAAAGATTAAAAAAACTCCAGCTAAAGCCAAATTTTAACAAGCCAATTTCTCAAAGCAATCACATTTATTAGTATTGTCTTTAAAACTGAACTTTTAAATTCAAAAGTGCCTTTTAGCTTTGCACATTGTCATACAGACTAAAGATCTCGTTTGTCTCCTAGTTTCTTGTTACCATACTAAGCTCACTGCCTACTTCCTGTGAACTTCAAGTCCCACCTACTCATGTAGACACATGGCTTCTCATATAAAGCAGGAAAACAAATTCTGACACCTTGCCTTCTCCTCTATTTTTGATATCACATCTGACTGACTTTCCACCTGGGTAAATTAGAGGAAATAGCGTTAATGCAATTTGACCCGCGAAACAAAGCAAATTTAGCCTGTGAAACAGATATCCGGTTCATGACTTTGCTTCTATACATTGTTCGTATTCACTGATCAGCTTGATGGCTATTGCAATTCATCTTGTTGTTTTTTTTGGGGATCAGCCAATAATTTTCTGTTGGTGTTAAGATCAGTGTAGATTTTACCAGTTACAAGTTGGTTAACATTACTTTAATTTCAGTTATGCTTTGTGTATTTGTTATATTTACACATACATTTAGTAAAAACATAGCTATAAGTCTTCACTAACTCCTTCTAATTACATTGCTAGGTTGTACACGCAGGCAAAAACTGCATTTGCCTTTTCCACCACCCCAACATCTGGTGGTCATGAAAGTTTATTTTTCCTTTGGTGCTCAGTGGAGAAATCCTTTACAATGGTAGTCAGTAAAGTGATCACTTACACTGGTGGTCAGTAGAGTAAACCTTTGCAATGGCGTTTAGTAAAGTGTTCCACTGCATTGGTGGTCATTTAAGTGCCCTTTTGAAAGATTCTATAAAATGCCCCCTTACATCAGTAGTCAGTTAAGTGCCTCCCTAGGTAAATATGGTCTGTACCCTTAGACCAACAAAGCTGCATACAACAGTCCATGTCCATAAAGTCTATTAAATCTGGCTTTGTGTATGTTCATGTTCAAGAACAAACTTCTATGAATTCCTTTTATTTTATCTACACAGGCACCATATAGTACTGGGAAATCCAGATTTATTTTGTAACAAGAACAAGCAGGGAGCACCAATAAGTGGCCAGTTCTAATAAAGGTGGTTCCAGGACACAGCTGAAGCTACAATCAAGTTTCCTGGTTTTGTTAGCAAGATAGAGAAAGATCAGCCTCTCCTCTTAGCTCTGCTCTAAAAAAGCCTGAGGTGCCTGTGGGCCTAATACACTTAGGGAGTGATCACTATGAAAATAGCTGCAGCAGCTGCCAAGAACGCCCCACTCCCACACACGCAAGCTTTGCAAACATACAAGCACTCAGTCTACCTAGTAACTAGCACCAAGCAACACCATACCTCCAAACTTTTCTAGAAAATGAAAATAGCAC
>NC_092867.1:43373029-43423455 GCF_032062135.1 Pyxicephalus adspersus | reverse complement strand
CAATTATTGCTGCATAGTTTTGTACAATATACACGAAGGTTAATAAATATGTCCTGCAAAAATAGGTTTTAGGTTTTGCTTTTCAGAGCTCAATTTCTCTTCTGCTGATAACCCTTAGCTAGATGGGAGAATTCCCCTTACTTCACAACAGAAATTGCTTGACATACACTTAAATGGTAGATCTATTGATGGAGGTCTATACGTCAGGCTATAAAGGACAATAAGGAGAGAAAGGAGGACTGGCTTGCAAAATGGGCACTATTTGAATCTAACCCACACAAAAGCTCATTGAATCCAGAATCTCAAAACTTTAAATGATCTTACAGTTTTCTGCCCGCTAAACCTATATACTTTCTAACATATACTACTGATAACATTTATGCATATATGTCAAAGTTCAAAGCTTTTTATCAAACTGCGATAGTGACAAACAGCAGACTTCCTGCCAACAATCCCACAAAATAATACATACACTACTGTATACTCTATCCAGCAAAAGGTCAATATTTTCATAGTTGAAAATTGATTGAGGAATATCGCTATAACAATCGCTTTACTGCCTTGCATTGCATAACCCAGTAAAAATCATATGGACTGAAATTTTACCACTGCTGGTTCTGTACCAATTAAAGTGGTAAAAGCTGCCAGTTACACAAATGCTGAAATATAAAAAAAGTAGCCTTTCCCCAATCAATGTTTGACTGGTTATTCCCTCATAATTGATTGAGAAAATCCTTATGTGTATATTTTTTTTTCTATAATTGAACATATATAAGGAAGGTAGCATACTGTAATGTCTAGCATGACATTCTTGCTAGCTGTGCTTGTTGTTCTTACTTCAAAACAAATATCAGTGTATCTTGCAACTTTTTATAATATGCATACAGTAATGGCCCTATTACAGACTTGTTTCCAAAGTACAGTCACAAACATCCTCTTTAGTACACAAAACTGTAGGAATGCTTTTTAATAAGGCAAATCACTTCAAATAACTTGCATTCAATAACATGCAGTGCCCCTGCATATCTCGTTCTGCTTATAGAGATAAATAGGTTATGCAAAAATGCTTTTTACTGATTCCCTAGCTACAAATGACCATTTTGACCCCTGTTGTGGGGAGGTTCTTATAGCCCCGTTGCAAGAGTAGGGCGTTAGTGTGTGGTTTTTTTTATCAGGCAATCTGCCCACACAGGAAAGAGGAACTGATAAAGATTTTCTATCTCTTCATTTAACTATTAGGGGTTCTACTGCTTCTGGTCCATCTCATAACTACCTAAACTGTGGTGTTGGGCTGCATACACACGTCAAATCATTATCTGACATGCCTTCAACTGTCCTGACATCATTAATTATTCTGTCCAATAAATGACCACTGTTTACTCCTATGGAGGAGAGCACGATGGAGTGCAGCTTTCTTGTCTTCCCTCCTCCCCATTGAACAGAACAGCACTGTATGTATAGCGGCTCGTTCATTCATCTGTCACTAGAGACAATCATAAAAGATCATTTCCAGTGACAATTTTAGATGCATACAAAGCCTTGGGAGCTAGGCTATTGAGAATGGTTAGTAATGTGTTTACCACGCATATACATTGAATTGCATTGAAATAAGTTTAAGTACGCAAAGCCTACAAGGTTTTGAGATCAGATTGTGCTTCACCCTATATTCACACAGGATTGTTTAGAAGAATAAAACAAATGCATTATAAATTGATAAACTTGTTCTTTGTACTTTCCCCTCTGGGTGCCATGTATCGCATGAATAGCTTAGGGCTTGGCTTACCAATTTTCTATTGGGTAATAGGTTGATTGGAAATCTGAAAACACAGCCCACATGGGTAAGATATTCTATCCTTCAGATGGAGGTGTGGGGTTTGGGTAAACTACAGTATATATAGGAGCTTCCAATTACCAACATGGGCAATCTATCCACATCCATCCGTAGAATTCACTGTACATTAGATTGTGGGCCCCTTTGAGGGACAGCAAGTGACATAATTATTGACTTTGTAAAGCGTTACTTAATACGTCGGTGCTATATAAATACTGTGTAGTAATAATAATGATGATGATAATAAGTTAGATGATTTTATTTCATCAAATCATGAGGTAAATGTGGCCCATGTACACTACGCCTTAGGTTTCATTCACAAAATCCACAGCTCTCTGGGTGATCAGGTGTTCCAGCACAATACATATAAACCCAGATATTTCTAACTCGTAGACCCTTACAACAATACAACATTTTTATGTTTGTGTCAGTCTTTTGTACTAATGCTATAGATTTACAATGTTTATGCATATAAAAGAAGAACTCTTGGGCAAATTCTCCCCCCATTTCCCAATTGTTTATAACTAACCTCCGGGATGTCCCAATTTATGGTGCATATCTATGATCTGAGTCAGAAGGACAGTAAAGAGGCATATTTGTTTTGTGTCATAAACAGGTGGGGCCTTTGTGATAGTCTATGTAACATTTATAAATGACTCACCATCACAAGGTAACATAAGCAAAAGACACAGAAGAGGTGAAGACACAACAGCATATCAAACTAATAAAGCCAAACTTACTATGTACAGCCCTAGTGTTGCCTACCCTTACATATGAAGGTGGACGGGGGGGGGGGGATTAATTATCTGAAAGTTAATCTGCTGAGGAATGTCATTAAACCAGTGAAATGCACTGTATCAGACTTCAGTTTTACAAAAGTGTTGTCCAATTACAACATACCTGCCCACAGATAAAACATTGTGGACTAAAGAAATCACAGGTGATGTTTGAGTAGAATCTATGTAAGTATTTCCTTTTGCACAGTACTACCTGATTGAACATATACTAAAAAATGTTTAGGTTGGCCAATGCACAATACAGCTGTCAGTCAGACTATATAATTAGACTGTAACAAGCGACAAGCTCAGAAGAATGTCATCAGAAAATATTTTGCAGACATAAAATGCGTCAGTTGTCAATGAAAGACCATGTGATGAAAAGTCCTTCGCTTGAGACGTCAGAGAAGCTCGGCTATTATTGTCTTATGTCTATGGGTAAAGTCTGATGGTATATGCTTACCGATACTGCCTACGATTTCTCTGAATTTTACACTTTGTATTGCTCTCTTCTAGTACAATATATAACAATTTCTTTTATGACATGCTTTCCGTTAAAATACACTTACAAGATGTATCCACAAGGCACCTTCTTTTGTAACAATGCTTACTCAACTCAGCTGTAATAGTGTGACCCTTTCCTGTGAACTCTCAAGTTGGGCTACAAGCAGCTGTCAATGCAATGCACATTTTGCAATAAAACTTGTGACGTTCAACCCACCAATGTGATGCACACACATTTACAAAAAGTGTCTAAAAATGCTCAGAGCATACAAAATATGGTGAAAATTGTATTTTCGAAGAGAAAGAACAATGCAATCCTATTAACTCAAAGTGCTTTAAAAGTCTATGAACGGGTTTTAGTTGGTTTATTCGCCTCAAAAGGGGTCTTATGGAATTTTATTGTAGTTGTTCCATTACCAAAACTAGATATTCACATCTGTGCACTGTGGTGTTCTATGGGGCAGTTTTACAGTGTACTGACATTCACAATAAAACCTAATACACTGCAACACACATAAACTGCATGTATGTGTTTACCTGCAACAGTGCAAAGGGAATTTATTTAATAGCTAGTTATTGCAGTACAGCTAAAATCCATATTTCCTCGGGGAAAAAGTTCTGTACATTATAAAACAGCAGAGCAGATTTACCTTGGCCATGGTCATAATTGTTTCATTAGACCCCAAACTATGCAGGCATCAGAAGGGTGGACAGTCAGCCACAGCTCAAGGAACCTCTGGAGGAACCCTGATTGGGAATGGCTGCTATAGGATGTAAACCACTTGGAGTGATTTTGTTGTCTTGCTGTATTTACTGTTTGCTGCACTAAAAACATTACACAGACAACAGAAAACAAAGCACTCCTTTTCTGCACCATTTGAGATGATATCTTTATATTATTACCATAACATAGACTTCTGTTTATTGACAAATACTGTTACATTTCAGAGATTTGAGAACCCTCCACTACCTAAAATATTTGAGATTCTGGCAGATCAGACTTGACAGAAGCAGAGGAAATATTTTACAATGCCTGGCAGTTTTTCTGGTATGTGGACAAGAATATTGGAAATTCTCTGATAAAGCCAAGTCACATGAACTGAGCCTTTGCTTGTACTTGGCACTCTCTCCCATCTCTCTCTTGTAGGACAGAACAATATTTTGTTAGGCTAGGTACACACGTGCAATTGTTCTCATCCGATAATGGGCTTAGGGCCGATATTGGACGAGAATCTGTGTACAGCGCTCGTTGTCCATTGTCCGAACGATCGTCCTGGCGGATCCACAGACGATGGGCGATCATAATGGAAGTGAAGGGAGAGAGAGCGCAGCAGGGTGCCGCTCCGTCGTTCTCCCCCTCCTCTCTCTATAGAGCAGAACGGTGCTGTATGTACAGCTCTCCTATATGCTTTGTGCAGTCATTAGTCGTTGGGAAGGATCTTGAAAGATCCTTTCCAACGACAAATATTGCACGTGTGTACTTAGCCTTAGTAAAAGAGACTTAATTACACTACAACATTCACTTTGATTCATCATTGACTATTTGTTACGTATCTAAAAGTAGATTTGACATGTCTGTGCCCCTACCAGTCAGTTTCCCCCATACATGAATACTCTAAACAAGTGTATGTAACCCAATAACTAAACTTGTACCTGCTATAGTATTTTCAAAAGTAATTTTTGAATCTAAAAAATTTCAGTAAATACTTGGTGATTCAGGCATAATGGTTACAACATTCTGTCCCTGTTTTGCCCAAATATGCTTCCAAGTTGTCACTTTGTCTTCCAATGGGAATTACAAGTAACAATTACAACATTCGTTTTGTGCGCATGGTCCACTTTTGTCACCAATATGAAACTATGAAACCTGCCTTTCCAGCTGTTCCTGGAAAACCTGTAAGCAAAAAATGATGCAGGTGAAAGAAATGAAAAGAAGTATTGCATTATAAATAGGAAAACAAAAAGCTACTTTAAAGAGCAGTAATAGTAAATTTTCACTAAAGGCATCACTTGCATCATTTCTAATAAGTTTACTTTCAAATCTTTTTTTATCTTATGCTCACATTTTTTACATAATTGCTGCAGCTTATTTTATATACAAATGAGACGATTAATATTCATAGCAACAGTAATTTGGCATCTGCGTCCAGCTCAAGTTAGAAACAACCTATAAATTTTCACAATGAAAGAAAAAAAAATTTGTCACCAGGACAAAACATCTGCTGTCAACATCAATGCTGTGGGCAGGTGGTCAAAAAGTGGCCAGGGCAATGCATGACAAGTTTAATGTTTCCAGTTGTTGCCATAGGAATCCAGTAACCCCATAACTCTGTCAGCTTACTACCACTATACATTGTTTTAAGTTTCTAATGCTAACCCCCCTAAATATGTGTCATTACTCCATTGTCTTTGCCTCAACATTTTACAGTAACTACCCAAAAACTGCTGGGTGGTTGCTGAAAAGTGTTGGGTGGGGAGAACACTGAAGAAGCACAAATTTCAGGTAAACCACCGCAGTGAAGATTGGGATATACAAAAATGACACGCCTGGAAGTGTTGGATATTGCAGGGCATATGACAATTCCTCTTGGAAGATGTGCTCACAATGTGAAGAAATTTTATCTTTAATTTAGTCAAAGAATAATGGTGCCAGTTAACCAAGTGGATCTGCATCTAGACCATCAAACTCATGAAGAAGTTCATTTCTATGTCTTATGACTAATAGGGCAAAAGTAGCCCCAAATCTTCTCTTTCTTTCTAGAGAATGTCCTCACATTTTTAAACCTGTAGTAAAAAATGTT
Source organism: Pyxicephalus adspersus (assembly GCF_032062135.1). Lineage (NCBI taxonomy): Eukaryota > Metazoa > Chordata > Amphibia > Anura > Pyxicephalidae > Pyxicephalus > Pyxicephalus adspersus. Next base: position 43,417,543 of record NC_092867.1, on the reverse strand, counting down.
TATTATTCCGTGTGACATGGTTGGATTTGGTGGTGTTTTTTTTTGGACAGTTGTCTCAAAGATGTTGTATCTTTGAGACAACAACTATAAAGGGACTATATTGGGAGAATGTGTTTTTGTAATGTTATGTCAGGCTCTGCAGACACTTCTTGTGATAGAGATAAAGTAAATATGATCAATAGGAGGGATTTGAATGCTACTAGAGACCATAGAGAGATTCTACAAAAGATCAGAGATGGCTGCAGTTGTCATTTTTATGCGGAAGTCAGTTCACATATAACTGGTACAGTGTTCGGGTTTTGCACTCAGCACCTCTGCAATGTTTTGTAACACTGATGTAAATGAGTGTGAGCACACTTCAAGAGACATCCTTTATCATGATGTAATCTGGCACTTCAGATTAGATTTTACCTGCCTCTGGCAAACAGGAGAAGCTGGAATTACTGGTATTTACAACATGCAGCAAATAAATCTGTGCCTTTTGGACAGTTACTGGAGCCTGCAGAAAATGTATGCCATTTTTTTTTCTTTTTTACATCAGAGAAAATCAGCTTGCATTTTCTTTAAGTCTTGTTCGTGTTTCCACCTATCTGCGAATCTGTTTCACGGAAGCTCCATGCTGCACATAAATTGGACAGGTAGCTCTAGGGCCAGTTGTGGTCACCTATGACATATAGTAAGCCTCAGCAGAGGCCACCAAGGAGCTTAAGTCTAGCTTTAGACAACCTAGATACAAACCAGCATAGATAAAAGAGTGATTTGTGCAGGTCCACCTATGAACATTAGAAATTACATGATCTGCTATTTAGTTGTTTTAGTTAATATGGCCCTGGAACACAAAATACTTCCCTCCTCTATTTCCTGATGGCAGTGATCAGAATGTAACCTTTGGTCTGTTGCTTCTGCTATCCAGCTACTGGTTGTACAAAACAGACAGGAATTCAGTGCTTAGCTGGGACAAATCACAAAATCATGAAATTGTATTGAGGAGGTTTACTTTCAGTTCCGAGTGTTAGGATTTCAGTAATAACTAATCCTGACATTCACTCCTATTGTGATAAACATACCTGAAACTGAACATCACAGAAAGATGTGAATACTAAGGTGTATAACACCATACTACACAGTCAGGGGCAAGGGGAATAATATCAAATCTTTGAAAAGCACTATTTTACTTTAAAAATGAATTCCAGGCAGGCAGAGATGAATTTATCAATGGTCTGCTTCATTGTGTAGTCATAGGCTGGGCTCACCATGACCTGTTGATTGATGCTGGATGTCATTCAGTCTTGAAGCCAGAAGACAGCTTGAGGCAGAAAAGAACAGGGGACAGCTTTGCACTGAAAGTTAGTATTTTAGAAAAATAGCCGTCTTATGGTTTAATGGGCTTTTATTTTATTTTTGCTCGGAGTTCTGTTTTAAAGCCTAACTCTGTGACAGTCTTAACATTGCAACATTCCCCCAACATTTTCAGGAACCTTGGCAGGATGTTCTGACTCAATCAATCACCTGTCAATCACCTTATAAAATACAGTGTCTTGTTCCATATGGGACGGGTACTATATGGTCAGAACTGCCCATATCGAAAAAAAAGACAGTCTGATAACACATGGTCCGATCTTCAAGGGAACCTGCCAAGATAGGAATATGGAAGCTTCCACTGCCCACTTGCTGAAGTCCAGACTATTGGTGACAATCTTTAGTACTTGGTTAGCAAGCTAACTTTATTACCAGCTCCAAGGTAAATGCATATATGAAGTGCCAGGGCATCTGCTGTTGTAGGGTGACTGCTTGACATCAAAGGGGAGCAACCACATAAACAAAAGCCCTACAGCAAACACCTTTAAAATCACTGGTAGCTTCCATATTCCTCACCTGGTGAGTTCCCTTTTAGTCCAAACGTACTTCCAAATGAATTTGCCTTGGAAATGTATTACAATGTCACACTATGGGATGTTAGAACCCCATGTGCCATTGTTCCACCTCTATACTGTATATAGTAGACATTTTTTAATCCGGAATTCTGGCTTATTCAATAAAAAGTGCAAGATTCGGTAATCAATATTGGCCAATAAAATTTCATCCTGCTGCAGCTTTATCAGGAAATAGATGATTTTTGAAAAGGTATTGCAAGTTACTGCAGTTGTTCTACCCACTTACAGTATAAGTATCTGTTGTGCTGCAATAAGTTGGTCAAGAATCACAAATAACTATTTACCCTCACCTCTCGATACTCCAGGAAATGAGTTATCGCCTGGCTCTTGTTAGTATGCAGCAGTGGAGTTGCCATGCAGCCAGAGTGTTATCCAGCTCTGCTCAGTACCAGGCCCACTCACATCACAAATCTGCACACCAAATAAAGTTTGTGGACAAAAAAATGATATATCTTTTCAAACTCCTACATACCGTAGAAGGGCTTAATATTCTACGTTATTTTGTCCACTTCTCTAGTCATCAAAATACATACACAAATTAAAGGATGTATTTATTGTTTCTGCACTAAAAAAATCCTAAGTCTTTCCAGGATAGAACAATTATTTTGTATTTTAGGTATCACAATGATTACAGTCTAGCCTGCATATTATAGTGACAACTAATATATTCCCCGAGTATAGTAGTTCAAAAATTAATTCAGTAAGGTGCTAATTATCTCTGAGCGAGGCATGGGAAGGCGGTGTAAACAGGAGCACCAGGTGTAGGAGAATGCCTGGCAGGTGAGCATGAAACATCCCCCATCTGCTAACGATTCAACTGTTCTCCAAAAAGGAAGGGCGCTGGCTAATATGGATAACAAGAGCTGCAATGATAATGCATCAGTTAGCTTTCCATTCATTGTACAGCAAACACAGAGACTGAACCACTCAGATCAATACAGTTTCTCTATCTCAGAAGTGAGGAGTCGTTGATTGGTGTAAGAAATGCATGGCAGTTTCTGAGTTCTCTCTATGTTTGTGTGGGTTTCTTCTAGGGTTTTCTTTAAAAAACCTTATTCTGTGTTAATTACATATAACTATGGTAGGAACATTAGACTGTGAGACAGATATGTAATATGTCAGCGTTGGATACTAATAATCTGTTTTTGGAAAATAGTGTGGTTAAGACGGCAGTCTGTAATGGCCCTCCTGGCAGGGGGAACACTTTGCTGCATGAAGGCGGCTTTGTACCTGTCCTAGCCTGACTGTACGTCTCCTCCCAGCCAGCCACAGGAAAGTAGCCGTCATTCAGCAGGATCATTCTGCCTATGTTAGGAACAAGCCCACTGTACTATATATGGAAAAGTGCAGAAAAAAAAATGAAGAAAATGAGTTTGGCCCTAGGTCAGATTTCCCATAACTCAGGAAAGTCCGCCTGTGATGTCACAATTGCACTTTTTATGGCTCTGCTGCACCCAGCACTAGAAGAAAGTCTACGGATAATAAACAGACAAGTAATAAAAGCAGAACATTAGTAATCACCGTAATAACGCTGTAGGGTTTTAGCCTGCAGCTGTTGTGATAACACAAAATCCTAACCAAAGGAAGGAAGAAGTGTATAGATATACAAGTAATTAGGTGTATAAATATGGAAAGGGATGAATGATGGACTATATAAAAAAAACTGTAGGAGGCAGTGGGTGCATGGTCTATTTGTGAACACTGATCCAGGCTGATCTGTGCTTGGCTGCCACTGTTGGGTGTTATTGGAAGCTGGCAAGGAGCCTATTTCACCTACCATAAGCATACCATGCAAAAACACAGCTGCAGCTTAAAAACAGGTATTAAAATTGGAAGAACATACCCCACCTTCACTGCTTGATTACTGATCACTGTGAAAAGGTCCATGGGGGCATCATGGAGATCACTAGCATGAAATCTCAAAAGGGCCATGTACTTTCCAGTTTAATAAAGCCTTTCATGTTGGAAAACAGCTTGCAGCTTTTTTACAATGCTTGCTCATTGAAGTAAGCACTTTGGTGGCTTCCAATGGTACCCAACACTGCAACATGGATTACTGAAAGGTTTACCCTCTATCCCTTTTCCAGGGCCAACTCAATACTTTTGGGATTTTTTCATCACCATTAGTCCTGATGACCACAATCATTATGGCAAATAGAGAAGGTAAACCTCCCCAGACATACAAAAAAAAAAGAAACCTACCCTACTAAGTAATTTTGCTTATAAAAGACCCTAACAAGTGTTATCCTTAACACACTCTGGGTGCTCACAACACCAATACCTGCAGTCAGGTTCTCCTAACTAAAAAATTTCAAGCATCCAGTAAACTTTCCCTAGGTTCTGTGGCTGGTTTCCCTGTGCCTTATGTCTTTACTGTATCCTATAGTGACATAGAAGTCTTAGGGAGAGGGGACTGGCCATCAGCACCCCAAAAGTAGATTTTTCAGCCAGCAAAGCTTCTGCACAATATGGCAGTCAGTGCAGGAAAGGTTAAATATTAACCCCTTACTCTTCAGGCAGGACTCCTACAAATATGACAATCACTTAATATAATATCATGTGACACCAATCTATCAAATTACAGGCACAGCTGGAAAGAAGAAAGTGAAACTGTCAGCCAGTCATTCTGATGTATGTGCCTACAATCTATATTCAGTACACCATGACCCTACCTAACTTTATCCTTCCCCTCTTGGGTAACATACATACACGGATCTCATTTAGAAACAGCCAATAGGATTTTAGCTTCGATTCTAACCAGTTTAGAATCAAGAATCAAAGCAAACACCTGATTGGTTGGTATAAGTATTAGGTTTATGAGTTCTTTTTCCTTTGTTTATTAAATCTATTTTATAGTCTATAGAAACACTGTACAGCACAGTATTTATACTACAGTATTACCACCAAGCAGATGTCACCCTAAATAGGAGCAAATATGCCCCTCCCATATTCCCCAGTGCCTGGGATCCCCATAAATCCAGTTTATATGGGTGCACAGGAGCAGTATGAAGGCTCGGCCATGGTCTCCTCCCTGAGTATTTCTGGTAAACTCTTGTACCAGGAAGAAGGACTCAGCAGAAGAAGGAAGCAGAATGCAGTTTTAGGTGTCAGCATACAGAGAAGCCCTCAGCTCAGAGGTGACAATAAATAATGCAGCCATACCTGACAATGCAGCCCGTGCTCCGTGTCCGCAGTCCGGGGATCACCGGGAAATAAGAACGATCCGTGAAGAAGAGGGCGGGGCCTCGTTACTGCTCCTTCCAACCTGGCGCTAAGCCCTAAAGATCATACACCCCGCCCATCCCTGCACACTCCACGCCCATCCCCACACACGTCCCGCCTGTCCCAGCACACGCCCCGCCCTCCAGCTGACATACATGACACACTATCATGTGAAAGGTGACAGTTCTGGGTGCTATGGAAAGTATGACACGGCTGCTTTCATCACTGGAAACGTCAGCTGGGGCAGCATTGTATTGTGGAATGTGGTGCTTCCCAGCACAATGTATATAATAAGGTAATGTGGGATAGGGAGTGGGTAAAGAGTGCAGGGGACCTACAGTGTTCACTCCCATAGGAGCAGATACATTTTAGCTGGGTTCTTCCGTATAATGTGACACATCAGAGGCTTAGGCATGTCAATTATAAGGCCTTTATTGTAACTCACAACATATGTAGATAAGGGTTGGGATGCAGAATGTCATTCAGTGGCAGATCACATCCAGAAGCATCCTTTAAATCCAGAATCAGGGTATGTGGAATAGGGAATATAGGGAACATCATACAGAATAAGGGAATGTCAAATAGGGAATATAAGGAAGATCATGCAGAACAAGGAAATATGGAATAGGGAACATCATACAGAATGAAGCAATGTGGAATAAGGAATATAGGGAACATCATACAGAACAAGGAAATGTGAAAGAGGGAACATCATACAAAACGAGGAAATATGGAATAGAGAATTTAGGGAACATCATACAGAACAGGGGAATGTAGGGAACATTATACAGAACAAGGGAATGTGGAATAGGGAATGTAGGGAACAAATCCCTCAACAGTTTTTGTCCCACTTACCTATCTTCCCTGGTAAAAAAAAAAAACTCCCCTAGCTGCTCTCTGTACTCCTCCAATGACCTACTACTCATTTCACTCATAACCTCATCACATGCACGACTCCAAGACTTTTCTGCAGCTGCCCCAACTCTCTGGAATGGTCTTTCTCATCCTATTCGGCTTGTTCCTACTTTCTGCTCATTTAAAAGAGCACTCAAAACCCATTTTTTCAAACCTGCCTACCCATCTTCTTCTGTCCTTTGAAACTCTCACTACTTCCCACCACTATATAACTACCCTCCTATTGTGTGATACTTCCCCCTCCTCCTAGATTGTAAGCTCTTCTGGGCACGATCCTCTCCTCCTCCTGTGTCACTCTCTGTATTCGTCTGTCATTTGCAAACCCCTGTTTAATGTACAGGGCTGCGTAATATGTTGGTGCTATAAAAATCCTGTTTATTATTTATAATAATAATGATAGGGAGCATCATACAGGACAAAGGAATGTGGAATAGGGAATTTAGGGAACATCATACAGAACAGGGGAATGTAGGGAGCATCATATAGAACAGGGGAATGTAGGGAGCATCATACAGAACAGGGGAATGTAGGGAGCATCATACAGAACAAGGGAATGTGGAGTAGGGAATATAAGGACAATCATACAGAACGAGGCAGATGAAAATACCATTAGCGTCAGAGAAGACTGTGGTGGAAGGGAGAAGGAGGGTACTACAAAAAAATGAAGAGGTAAGAGGACCTGGATGATCCTCTACTTGTGATTCTTGTGATTTTTTTTTGTTAGGAAGCAAATAATTGTTAGAAACTGTGCTTACAGAAAATGATAGTAAAATAGGCTTAAGGAACAGGAGTGAGATGTTTAAATGAAAAATTAATGGAACTTCACTGATAGAAAAGCCCTAAAGTATCTGTTTAGTTGTACTTGTGTCTTTTTTTTTTTGTTAGGATTTTATTGGGTAGGTTCAAGGAAACATACAATATACACAGGTAAGCAAAGCGAGCATACAAAATTATAATCAGAACAGAATATAGAAATTGGAGAGCTGTCAAATAGTCTGAGTATTCATGGAACCTGGTCCAGTAGAACCATCTCTGGTTGGTAGCTTCCTCAGTGTCCCTTATGGTGGCAGTCAGGTCTTTCATCACGTATAGCTCATAGATACGCTGGGGGGGCCTAGTTTGCCACCACAGTGCCGGTATACAAGCTCTCGCTGCATCTATTAGTCTTATTAAAAGAGATTTACGCTAGAATTTTCTCGGCATAGTGTTGTGGTGTAAAAGGAAAAAATCCAGCCATAAAGGAGATATGATAGTCTGTAAACCTTGGAAGGAGCCCATGCACTTTCTCCCAGAATGGACAAATCCTTGATCACTCCCAAAAAACATGAAGAAAGGTACCTCTATGTTTACCGCATCTCCCGCATACATCCAATGACTCTGAAAACATAGAATGTAGGTGGGTGGGTACCCAGTTACCTGGTATGCTGAGTTGATAGATGATTATTGTGCTATTGAAACCAACTGATATCTTTGGGTTGGTAATAAGGTAGTATTCAATTCTGTGTGATTTCTGGCTCTGGGGCAATCAGAATTGAGTATAAATAAACAGTCAGTTGTCTAACTGGATCCTGTTTGATGCAGAGTGCCGTAAATCCCGTAAATTACCTCAGATATTTGTGAGAGTGTATGAAGTGATGGGACTGGTGTATTCTCCAGAATCCCAGTTCATCGTATACAGGATCTAAGTTTATTTCCACAAGTGATGGCCAATGTGGTTTTTGCATAAATAAACTAACATGTCGGGCTCCCAGGTCTGCTACTATTTTGAATTCTGGGTCATCAAGGCCTGGTTGGAAGATAACACTACTTTTAACAGGGGAAAGTGGTGATAGAGGTAGAGAAACCTTGGGTGATTGTGAAATCTTGTGAAAAAAAGATTTGGAGTAGCCTCAATCGTTGGGTATCTACGGACCGAGGCGGGAACAGGTGTTCTGCTCCAGGGGAGCAAGGTCAGAGGGATCCCAGCAGCCTCCTGTTCTATCTTAATCCATTGGTTTCATTCGACATGCCTAAACCACTCCACCACTCTTCCCAAGTGTATTGCAGCATAATACACAGAGGGGTCTGGCACTCCTACTCCTCCCTATTTCTTGCCAGGCACAAAATGTGGAAACCTAACCTGGCTTTTTTATGAGCCCATATAAACTGGGTAAACATTGCTTTCAAGTTTTGGACAAAAAAAAAACAGGACTTTGATTGGTAGGACCAGCATCACATATAGCAGTTTTGGCAAAAGCTCCAACCTTACTGTGTTACATCTACCAAAACAAGAGAGCAGTTTCGCATTCCATTGTGAGAGTTCACATTTAAAATCTCCCAAAAGGGAAGAAAATTCAGGGTATATAGCTTGGTGAGATCTCTACTTATACAGACCCCTAGATACGTGATCACCTTCGCAGACCAACAGAAAGGGAATGATTTAGGGGATATTTAAGGCTTCTGATTTCTGATAGTTTATCTTAAATTTTGATTTGAGCACCCTATTGTCCTAGCTCCTCCATAAGATTGGGAATCACTGGGCACCTGATTTAAAATAGCTGGTCGTCTGCAAACGCCGCTGCCTTACATGAACCACCCCTGATTGTTATGCCCTGTAAATTGGGATTTTTCCTCATCTTCCACAGGAGGGGCTCAAGGGTGAGGATAAATATCAAAGGTGAGAGGGGACAGCCCTGTCTGGTGCCATTTGAAAATCCAAGGGGATTCGATAGGACTACGTTTACCTTATTCTCGCTGATGGAATCGAATATAATACAAGTATGCTTGGCGCCGTTTTATCCCCAAGGCCTATGTGATGAAGGGTTTGTTCAATTAAACTTCAATCTACCCTGTCAAATGTTTTTTCTGTTGAGAGAAGCATCAGTTGGTGGCCCTTACTTTGGGCCTAATGTATAATATCAGGGGTATTGGTAGTGTTGTCATGTGCCTCGCAATTAGGTTTTTTTAGCTGAAGGATTTGATGTGGTATTGCAGATCTATGTGGTTTTTTTGAGGGCGGCATTTCCCAAATAGCATCCTTTGATTTTAAAGCGGACCTAAACTAAAATTTTTACCTTACATAAAGGGGTGGACAACCATTTTATATAAGGTTGAAATTATCTTCTTTTTTGGGGGGAGGGGGTTTAAAATGCTGAAAGCCCTTCCCCTTTCAGTGATCAAGACAGAATGGGGGTGCATACATCATGGATCCCAGGAGACTTCAGGCTGCTTCTTCTGTACATGCCCAAGATCGAGCTTTTCTTTTAATGGGATAAATAAAAAATGTTGATGTCACTCCTGCACAGTGCGAGATCGGGTGTCACAGGAAGAAGGGCAAAAAAGATGGTGGTGATTGGCGCTTCCTCCGCACTGGGATGAAGGAGGATACCAGGTCAACATGGAAACCCCTGGAGGGATCAACAGATCTTTGAAGATAAAGAGTGAGTTTTTTTTCTCAGTTTACTTCCGCTTTAATTGAAATTGTTTGGACTGGATCACATTGTTGAAAAATTGTGAAATGCGTATTTTCATATTACAACTAAATGTAATAAGAATCATATATTTTTGAGCTTTTGCAATCACATTTTGGACATGTTTTAGTTGGTGTATATGTTTGAGAATAAAATTTATGTTTTTGAATAATATGTACACAAGTGTGTTTGTGTCCAACAAAGTTGTTGTTGTAACTACCCTTCTCCCAAAGAAATCGAGGAGAGGTTAGTATTTACCAGGGTTCCTCCTTGTATTGGAAATTCACATAGGCTCATACATCTTTATACAACTTAGGTGTAAAAACTGATCTAAATAAAATATTTAGATTTTATTAGCATATGTGGTTTTGGGTTGTCAGAACATGCAAACATACTACACCTAAAAATTCCCATTTTCCTATATATTATTTTTCCTTTTATTTTTGCTGTTTTCTTGCTGGCAGTAGTCAGAAGGAATAAATCTTACTTGGCAAACCTCAGGCACAAATAGCAATGACAACATATAGAAAATGAGGGTGTTTTTGTGTTTTAGTTTGTAAAACCCAGGCAGAGTGGGAAGGTGGAAGAGGGGAATAAAGTTTCGAATGGGAGAAGCAATATTTTATATTCTGTGAGGTCAGAAACTCATCAATAGAACCATATCTTCTAAAAAATAATAGATTTGAGCTAAATCCGGTTTTGTCAGCAAGTTAATCTAGCCCCAGCATGGGAAGAGCCAACTAGACAGCTACACTGGTAAATGGTGCTGCATATACTAGGATTACACAGGATCTAAGCACCTATCAGGTCTTCAACAGAGTTTCTCAAGGTGAGGATGTTATGCTGTCAGGAGCACCCCACAGCTGTAGAGCAGAAGGCATATCAAGCAGAAGATAAGCTAATGGGTAATTTTAACTTGAGGGGCTGATCAGTGGCCCACAAGGGCAAAGACGAGACAAAGCGCAGGTTAGCAGCATGAGATCTATCAAACCAAGTGAAGTTCAAGAGCACAGCCAGTACAAATAGGCATTAGTACAAGCACACAAGGAACAGGGTCAAAGGCACTCCAGGAGCACTGCAATAGAGCAGCAAGAGGGAATGGCTGGATGGATGTTTTAATCAGTGGTTCCCAACCTTTTCGGACCTACGGACAACTAAATGCACGGACTCTGGACCGCACATGCGCGGGGAGCCGTGTGTCACTCGAAGGGGAAGAAACTTCCCCCAGAGTGACGTCATGATGCCAGAACCCGCCCACTCTCCCATTATAGGTCTGAGCCTGCGATAGGAGAGTGGGCGCCCTGAGCCTACAATCTGTATGGGGGACATGGTCCATAGCTCTGGCCAGTGCGCCGCGGGGGGGCGCACTGGCCAGAGCCAAGAACCACCAAAATTTTCTTGCGGACCGCCAACCGGTGGTTTAAATAACCCATTATTGCCTACACAGGCCGAATGACCTGCACTTTAAATATAGATAGCTTTATTAACCAAAGGCCTTCTATTAAAGGCATATTTGTTGAGACAGCAGAGGGGAAGTCTTGAAGAACTTTCTCTCACTGGGTGCTAAGGTCCTTGGCCTGCGTAGAGTTACAGGTCTGAATTTAGAAAAGGTAGACTCTTTTTTTCTTGTGGGGTAGCTGAATTGGTACTAGGGAAGTTTTTTAGAACTCTGCATTTAGTAAGTGGGGATTGTGACAGGGTGACCCATGGCTTGACTAGGAAGGTTTTGGATGGGGTGTATATATCCCTCAGGCTAATGTGTTTTGTGTGTTAAGGGCTCAAGGGAACGATGTGATAGTCTGCCAGATCATTGGCTTTTAGGAAAAGAAGGTTCTTTGGGTCCTGGAGCCGGCCAAAGAAGAGTTGGGAGGGTTCCTTGACCACCCGTTCCATGTCTGGGTCTTAACCCTTACTTAAAGTGTAAAGGTACTCTATTTAGAGTTGCAGAAGCAGACTTTTGGGAGCTCAGTGGTTTCCTAAAACATTAGAGGAAAGGAGCTCAAGAGGGAAAACACTTAAGAGTAAGCTATCATCCTTTGTTTTTGCAAAGGGATTTTTTTTACTGCTTCATTAGATAGAGAGGGAACTACCAAAGACATAGCTAGTGGCCCAGCTGGGCTGAGAATTGTTTTGTTCTTGTTTTTTTTTTTCCTTTACAGTATGATACAATAAAGCATCCAGGCAGGAGCCTGAACTTTGTTTTCTGAAAAACTGACCGTATGCTGCATTAATTGAACTGCTGCAAGCCTGTTGCTATGAGCAACCCCCTATAGCAAGCTCACATTTTGTGCTCGAATGCGGGCAAGATCCCTTTGGAGGCAGCATTGAAGAGGCCATTAAGCAGTTGCTCCTTGCTAATGCTGCCCAACAGCAAGCTAACACTGCAAAGAGAGAGCAAATGCACAGTGCATGCGAGACAGCAAGCGTGACCGCCGAGCCCTGACTGAGGATGTGCAGAAATTACACCACATCTTTGAGCACAAAGGTGTCACTGGTTGCCACGGGCAAAGGAAGCTCAATCTGAGCTAGCAACTTCCTGCAAAAGATGATACTGCATGATGATTTGGAGGCCTTCCTTAAAACCTTTGAGAGGAGTGCAGAGAGGGAGGCCTGGCCCCCAGCTCAGTGGGCTGATCTGGTGGTGCCTTTTCTAACAAGTGATGCCCAGAAGGCATATTTTGACCTGACTGCGGAGGACCCCAAAATCCATGACAAGTTGAAAGCTCCTGCTGTTTGGGCCCAGCAGGTACATAGATATACTCCCCAGCCTGGCAGGTCACCCCGTTTCCAGATGCATGGCCTGGTGTATCTGGTGAGGAAATGGCTCAAACCCTCATAGCTCCCCAGAATGTGGAGAGAGTCACCATGGACTGTGTGCTTTCCTGCACACGCTAAGTAACTGGGTGACCAATGCAGATCCACAGACTGGACCAGCTTGTTTAAATAATCAGGTGCTACCTAGCTGCAGAGGATTTCCTAGCAGACCCAGCACCGCAGCAGATGATAACACAGAAACGGTCATTGCCCCCAACAATGAGGAACCATTTTCGGCGCCACAGAAGACACAGGTACTGAGCGAAACATTTTGGAGAACACCCAGAACCTGGTACAGTGTTGGCAGTGCCATGAGTGGGGACATACCGCAGCCAGGTGCCCACTACCTTCTGAGGCCATGGAGTGTAAAGCTTCCCGGCGAATGTCCCAGTTTGCAGAGCTAGTATGTACTGCTGAGACTGTCCTGCATATGACTGCGGTGAAAGTGGGGGACAAGTTTGTTCAGGCTTTGCTGGACTTCGGGAGCTTGGTTTTTTAGTGCATGCCAGCTTGGAGTGCCCTGATCAACTGCAGTACCCACAGAGACGCCAAAAGCTACTGTATGCCATAAAGTGGGGTTATCAGCAGTTCTGATGCACCATGTAATTTTGGGAATATATTTTCCACTGGTTTGAGACATTTGAAAAGGAAAAAAGCCTGTAAATGAGAATATTGTGTGAGGACATCATATTGGGGAAAATGCAGATGAAATGTTTCTTTTGGCTGGTGAAACAGAGTTGCCTCTGGAGACCTCACTAACTCAGAAACAAAACTCTAGCCAGAGCCTGGGCTAATGTAACAATGATAAATGGGTGCCCCAGATTGGATATACAAGGGTATACAAGGTGCAGGGAGGAGTAGTATATCAACCTATTTTGCCCCAACCCATTTGCAGGACAGTGTTGGACTTGGCCCACAAAATGCCCTAGGGGGACATCTGTGAGACCCAGCAGTGTATCTTGAAGAAGTTCTTCAGGCCAGAGGTGTTTGCTGGTGCAAAATAATACTGTGAGCCTTGTTTGAAGTGCCAGTTGTCTGCCCCGAACACCCATTTCCACAGACTGCTGGTCCTACTGCCCATCATAGAGGTGCTGATTGAAAGAATAACTATAAACCTTTTTGGGCCATTGATCAAGTCTTCTGGGGGTCATCAATATATTTTAATGGTGATAGATCAGTAGTCGCCAATCTTTTCGGTTCCACAGACCACTAAAATCTCCCCTATAGTGACATCATCGTGACATAACCCTGCTCACTCTCCTATTGCAGATCGGAGCCTGCGATGGGAGAGTGGGCGGATTGTGTCCAGGGTCCAGGCATACAGCCCGCCCACTTCCCTGAGCACGGGGTTTGTACGGGGGACGTGGTCTGCAGCTCTGGCCAGTGAGTCCCCTAGCATGGTCCCCCACTTGGGGGTGCACTGGCAAGAGCCGCGGACCACCAAAACTTTCTCGCAGACAATCTGTTTGCGACCGTTGTGCTACATTATGCCACACATTATGTTGAGGCAATTCCTCAAAGATTTGCCAATTCTAAAGCAAATGCCAAAGAATTGTTTGTTGAGGGTTAGAAATACCCTGGTATGTATTTTTGCAGGAAATGAACCCAAGCCCCGGCCAAGGAAGAGTTGGGAGGGATCCTTGGCTGCATAGTCCATGTCTGGGTCTTAACCTTTAGAAAGCACAGGTGCTCTATTCAGACTTGCAGCAGCAGCAGTGTGAATGTATATTATAAACATTACAGTCATTAGGAGTATGTCTGTGCTCAAGGGTGTGCATGTCCCCACACAAGTGTGCGCGCACACACTTGTACACACTCACTAGCCATTTCACCTTTGCTGAGTGTTCATCAGCTTATTCTGTGTCTGACCTGTCCTGTGAACCTGAATTACTTGTTGAGATTTGAAATACACCTTTTGCCTGCATCTCAGATGACCTTTTTGTTTGTTGCAACTTTTTCTTCCTCATCTGGCCCGGTATCTAACCCTTACTCATTATCTTACTTCACTTCAAGGTATCAACCATACTATTACTTAACTACACTTCTTCATCAGCACTCTTGCTCCTCTGATGCCTCTGTCACCATCTATGGAATCAACTGGGCTGGAGAGGCAAGAGAGGAGTAGTGATGCATTGTTCAAATGCTAACAATGGGCTGCTATGCCTGTAAATGTTGGGCCAATATGGAGGGCTGTCTACTGACTAGTTGCAGTCCCAGCACATCAGGCAAACCTTAGTCCTAGAAACATTGACTAGGACCAGATTTAAATATTCAGCATGACAATGCCAATCTACCACTTTCATTGTTATTAGATAAATGAGTTATTAGTGACAGACTCATTTTGAAGATAACTAAACCCCAAATCAAAAATGTAATATATTAAAGCTTTCCAGGCATTGCAAATAGTTGCTGCATTAGGATTTCATTTTTCAGTCTAAGAACATTTTAGAAAGTAGAGTAAATACTTGTTAAAGCTTTCAGAAGTGCAGTGTCCCGGTCACTCCTGTGAGTTGAACTGAAAGTGCCAAAAAACTTATCTTCCTTTCAAACTATCTTACATAAACTGTTAACCCCCCTCCCCAAATGTATTAGAGGTGAAAAGAGGAAGACCTGTTTGTAGTTTGTCAGGATCTATAGAAACACAAAAGGAAAAACACAAAGACCTACCACAAACGTCTTCAGCACACATTTATTTAATTGGCAAGCAGTGATTGTAACATATGGGCTTGATGCAGCTGAGATCATTGCATGATGGACATATTATGGGGGAGGGGGATTTACTAAAGTCTGTTCACTTACCAAGGTAATTACATTACAAAAAATTGATAAGTTTTCTTAGTGAATGTGTTGAAAAGGTACATAGGTACAAAAATATACCCAAGCATATAAGGAAGTAGGGAAAAGGAAAGGAAATTTAAAAAAAAATAATTTTTCTTCTTGCACTTGTTTGCATGGTTTAAGTCAGCAGAATTTCATCTATTTGCTAATTAACGTGAAATATTCCTTACAAAGGGATACTTCACTTTTCTATATGAACAGCCTATGCTCCTTTAGTAGGCCCTCATCTGTAGTTGGTGAAATCAAGGCCCCCTGTAGGATGAATCCCTGACAGAGTTCCTGAGACACGGACTGACACCTTGATGATTCTGCATGGTTATACCACTTCCTCCAGATTCCATTGGTAGTTTTCTGGTGATGCATTTCTGGGTAACATACTTTTCTAATACCTATTGCAGTTCTTGTATCGGGGGCCACTTTTTAAAGACCACAGCATCAGGTATAGTGCCTAAAAAAACAGGCAAAATAGTGAGGAAAGGTGAATGGAAAGAGTATGGCGAACTTAAACTATATATTTAATTTTTTTTATTTTTTACAAGGGCGGCATACAGCAATAAAACTCAAAATTGATAGTAAGAAAAAAGAAGTACAAAAAATATTTTCAGGAGACAGGATTTAGGCTTAGTCTACACATTTTCCCCAGCATTTAACCTGAGGCTCTAAAAGCCCATGTTTGAAATTCTCATGCATTCCAATAGGCTAATCTACACCAGGACGTTTTCTTGAGGCACGTTTTTAAATGTGTCATAAATACCATTCCTTGTAACATTTTAAGAATTAAAACGCAGGGTAAACAAGGGAAAACGCTTGAAAACGCTCCTATTGAATTCAATAGAGGCGTTTTAAAGTGTTTTTAAGCTTTTTATGAAAGCTTCCATTGAAAACAATGGGGACTTTTATAAGTGTTTTTAGCAGGACTTTGCAATCTGGAAGCCCCCTTTAATAAAGAAACTCCTAGATCCCTGCTACCTCACCCTGGGAAAGTATTACAGGGGTACATAAAACCCCTAACTTATGTTAAACATATGTGTAAAAAATAAGACTAGGCTTTAATGTAAAAGTATTTTATTAAATGTGTGTGTTTTGTGTAACTGTTAAACTTTCTTTTACAGGTTATCCCACAATGAAAGGATGATTCCCACAGCTGCATTCATGATATGAGCACAGCCATGGGACTCCTGACAGTGTGGGATCCCTGGGCACTAGAGGCCAAATGAGGACAAGTCTCCCCATTCACCTCTAGTGCTCCATGATTGGCTGAGGAAAGTGAACTCCTGATGACGATTGAGCCGTCATCAGGGTTTCCCTTTTCTCGGCCATTCAGCAATAGTCTTGAATTGGAAGACTTGTCCCCATTCACCTCTAGTGCTGAATGGCAATCACAGAGTGGAGCAATCAGCAGAGCTCTGCTATGCTGAAGCTCCGCTCCCCTGATTGCTCCCTCTGATTGCTCTCCCTTGGATGCAGAACACAATGTCACAGCACCGCTCTGGCTGCGGGAACGGGATCAAGAAAGCCGAGCTATCAGCAGAACCCTGGTCTGCTCTGTGATTGGCTGAGGAAAGGGAAATCCTGATGATGCTTGAGCTGTCCCTTTTCTCTGTTTCCCTTTTCTCAGCCAATCAGCACTAGAGGTGATTGGGGATACTTGTCCTGTACTCTTTCCCTGAAAGGGTTAAAAGTAAAACTTTTATAAACGCAATGTAAAAATGCGGCAAATAGTGGTAAAACATGCCATAGGCGTTTTTGGGAGTTTAACCTTTTTTAAAGGCAAGCTTTAAAAGATTGTAAAAGTGCATATAAACGTAGTAGGAACGTTCACATGCGTTTTTTAAACCGTTCGTGTAGACCCAGCTTTACAGCCAGGGAGAATTAAAACATAACCAAACTGAATTGAAAGTAAAGAGCATTCATTAATATTTTTTTTTTTTTTACTTTTCAATATCCAATAAAACTTTTTTTTTAAATCCCTGGCCACTAAAGGGAAGCATATACCGGTACAATCTTTCTGAATTACAAATGTTATGGACTGTATCAAGAAACATAACAAGATTTCATGAAATTTAGTGCAAAGTAATAAATAGGTATTGTAGATCCATGTAAAATATATTGTATTACCGTATTTTTCGGACTATAAGACGCACTTTTTCTTCCCCAAAACTGGGGGGGAAAAGTGGGTGCGTCTTATACACCGAATACATGTTAAATATAATTAAAAAAAATCATACTCATCCGATACCGCGATCCCGCGATGCTGCGTGCTTCTTCTCCTCGCTCTCCTCCCGGCTGCAGCGCGTGTCTCCTCCTCCTCTGAGCGAGGAGAAGCCGACACGCATACCCCCGCGATCCGGTAAGCAGGCTGGATCAGCCTGCTTATGGGATCGCTGGGGTATGCGTGTCGGCTTCTCCTCGCTCAGAGGAGGAGGAGACACGCGCTGCAGCCGGGAGGAGAGCGAGGAGAAGAAGAAGCCCACAGCATCGCGGGATCGCGGTATCGGGTGAGTATGATTTTTTGGCACAGGGTGATCAGAAGGGGATACATTGTGTCAATGTATCCCCTTCTAATCACTCTGTGTCAATGTATCCCCTTCTGATCACTCTGTGTCAGAGTGATTAGAAGGGGATACATTGACACAGAGTGATTAGAAGGGGATACATTGACACAGAGTGATTAGAAGGCGATACATTGACACAGAGTGATTTTTTAGTATTTTGTTCAGAATCTTTTTTTTCTAGGTTTTTCTCCTTTAAAATTGGGTGCGTCTTATAGGCCGGAGCGTCTTATAGTCCGAAAAATACGGTAATTAATAAATAGAACAAAAAAAATTTTAAGTAAAATAAAGGTAACAACTCCAGTGCTTTTTAAAAGATTTATGCTCTATAGATACAGATTGGTGCTCAAATCTAATTCCTAGACCAGTGTTTCCCAACCTTTCTAAGTCGCGGCACATATTTTACAATTAGAAAAATCCCACGGAACACCACCAAAAAGTCAGAAACGTAAATTAGCTACCTGCTGCCATCTAGTGGAAGAGTTTTTTTTGGTTCTGCCTATCACTATACATCGCTGGTATAGACAAATGAAGACAAATTTTTTGCAGTAAATAAATCATTTTGGGACCAATTAACTGAAATTGGATAATTTCCCACGGTACACCCGAAGATCTCTCAAGGCACACTAGTGTGCCGCGGAACAGTGGTCGAAAAACACTGTCCTAGACCATGATGTGCCACAGAATTTGGAATCTTTCAGCTACAGTCAATTGATAATTTGTTGATAATTCACTTTAGCAATTCAAGTCTAAATGTAACCAGTAAATCAAAGCCCATTACTGAAACCCTTTTTAGCAGTTCACCTCCACAATCCTATCCAAAGTTCACTCCGCAACCCTCGTCTGCAGCTCATAACTGTACCCCCCTTCTGCTGCTCTCCCCTATCCACAGTTTACCACTCCCCCATTTCATCTCCTCTCTGCAGATTTTCTATCCTTTCCATCCCTATACACTGCTCCCCTCTGCACCTCTCTTCTGGAGCTTATGTCCACCTCCCACCTCCATCCACAGCTCATTATTGCACCCCTCTTTTTAAACCCACCTGTGCACCTACATTCACAGGTTATCACTGCAACCCTCTTCTATAGTTCTCCTCTGCACTTTTATCCAAGCCACATTCTTAGCTCACCTTTGCAAGACTTTTCTGAAGCTCACCTCTGCACCCCCATCCACAGCTCATTTCCTTACTATTTTTTTTATTATTTGCAACCCCTCCCACAAATCATCTCATCCACTATGAAACCCTGTTCTGCATCTCACATCTGTGTTCTTCTTCTGAAGCTCAGCCCCATTCACAACCACTTCTCTCACTTCAGCTCACCTCTGTAACCCTCTTTTGCAGCTCACTGCTGCATATAATAATATATTAGAGCCACTATTAGGGTGCAGTCAATGCAGTGCACTGCAAAATATTGCCTCCTGAGCCAGTTGGTCCAGCCCTGAGTGTGGTCCATATACAGACTATCTGGGCAGACAGTATTAAATTCAATCTCACAGGAAAAATTGAAAATGAAAAAGTACAGTCTGGAATAATATATAATAAAATATTTCTTCTCGTGTATATGTGGGAGGAAGAGAAGAAGAGGTAAAAAGCCCCAGCAATATTACTAAGTCTCCCCTTACCCCTGAGGAAGCCTGGTAGGGGCGAATCACGTCGGGTGGGACACCTTACTGCCATCGGTAACCTAGTATGATACTAAACTATATTGCTATTTTTTTGCAAAACTAGTGGTTATATGTTAGCCTAGGATTCATTTATATAGACACAGCTATTAGTCTTTTTAATTATGTTGTTGGAACAATAACATTTTGTGTTTTTAAATTTAACTCTAGTTGCCCTTCAAAAGCCTGGCATTCCCTCCCTCCTCTTCTCTTCATCCACAGATACACAATTTGTGATCGCAGGCTGGGCAAATAGGAGTCCACTCCTCTTTGATTATCCATTAGGGCTTTTCTTTCAGGAGGAAAAAACTAACACATTTTTGTAACTTCTATCTTATTTCCCATTCAGTTATCCTACCTGCTTCCTCCTAATGTCATCTGTGTGAAATAAAATGCTATCCCACTATTTTACAGTATATTGGTATTAGAAGCAGCCACAATACATGGTTTTGTCATATCCTGTTTAGAGGTAATTAACAGGTTGCTTTAATAGACTTTTCATGTTTATATTTGAACTCTTTACTCTCCAAAACAGCTTTTTTGTTTATATTGTTACACTTGTAATATGTCTCCACAACCCACCATACCTAACAACACCCCTCATAGGCCTCCAGCCCTAGAAATTTTGGTGAAATGAATGTAAATGTTTATAGGGTTTGCAATTAACTTGTAAAGTAAGTTAAATTTACCAAATGGATAAAATAAATCTTATTTCCCTCCATTTGTGAACATTCTTACCTTCCTTCTGTTAATGTGTTATAAAACAGCATACGCTGCAGTTGTGTTCCTCGCACTTAAATATACATGCTATATGTCCCATAAAGTAAACTGTATTATATATGTATATATACACATGGTTTGTTTTCAATTCACCCCTCTGGCAATTGTATTTCCTCCCTGTTTGGTGATGGCAGCTTGTTTTATGTAGATGTATGTATACATTACTGCTAGAAAGTTTCACCTGCAGGTTAGCATCACGCAAGAAAAAATGCCTCTTCTGTTCAGGTCTGCTAGGGTTTCAAAAATGCCCTCCAAGGTCGATCCTCCAGGGGCCTCCTGGTTTTACCAACTACAGATCGTGTCCATCTTGCATGGGGTCTCTGCCTTTGGCAATGGATTGCAATGCATTTATCTGTCAACCCAGCCATTACAAGTACAATGCATTACAGCTTTCATTGGTGAGGAGTTATTAAAATACTCACCTTGTCTATCAAATCCCTCTAGCTGATAATTATTCAATGAGGTATTTTCACTTTTCCTTTTGTGCTTTTTGCATTTGTAGTGAATGTTCCTCTATCACCTAACAGCAGAAGAATATATCTTATTTGCCCTAACCTATTATGAAATTATCTCCATCAAGGACCATCCAGGACCCTGATACCAGGGATCTGAGATCAGATCCATATACATGTCAGCAAATGTTAGCACCCCCTGACTTTTTTGCTTGTGATTCAAAACAGAATCTAAGCCTAGGTTACAACCAAAGCTCCCTCCCTAGATACAGTGGATTTGGTAACCAAAGGCAAGGTGTATGGTAATACCAAGATATCAGGTAAACCTAATGCAAAAGGTCTGAAAACAAAGCTACCACATGTAAGGACTAGTAAAATGCAATATATTTGGTTATTTTGAATTTAGGTAAACATCAAGGTTTTGTATTAAAGGTAAAGTTTATTTTAAGGAGTGATGAGAGTTCTAAAGAATGCTAAACGTGTGGATGTAATGATAATCTTATCTGGTTCCAGTAGTCTCCGTCACACTTAAAACAAGCCTGCAGATATAATTGCAATGCAGGCTGTGCCACAATTAGCTGGACACCTGATCTGATTTTAGTGCAATAATTAACAAGATAATAAAGTCAAAATATCAGAACTCCAACCAGACAAGCAAAACTTGGAATATATTTCAGAAGTGGCAATATATTTTTACTCAGTAAAATGTCACCTTCAGTAGCTATATAATACTGTCTGCTCAGAAATTAGGTATGGAAGTTTCAGGGTTGGTAAAAGTAAAGATTTGCTTGTTACACAGTCTGTGACATCATGTTCTGTGTTGTTGAGCCGGAGTCCCTGAATTTCTTAATTTGAAACTTACAGTGCAGCTAAAAAGGTACTAAAGAGAGTATGATTACATCTCATTTGCTCTTCCTGATACATGGTGTTTTATTGTAATCTGATAAACACCATCACAATTTATAGTAACTTTTTCCCATGTCATTTAAATATTCTTCTTCTTAATGCTTTAAAAGTGAACCCTACAGTAAACAATTATTTTTTTTATTAGGATGGGTAAATTGTGCCCCAAAGGTCCACTGTACTCTGTCAATTCTACTTTGGCAGGCTGTATAAAAGTCATTTGAAAATGATTGCCTAAAGGTTTTTTTTGAGCCACTGGCATCTGGTTTAAACATCATTTCTCTGGCTTCTGTTTTCAAAGTTATCTAAAAGTAACCATATTGATGTGATGTGCTGATTATTTAATAACTTTCCTCTTTCAAACTGTGTTTCTGGTTTTAACAATTCTACTTTAGAACAGTTATTTCTTTTTTTTTCCATTGTAGACATTTTGCCCAGGCTAAGGGATGAGTAGGATAAATTCTAACCCTCTGAAATTTCTGCAGAAATGCATATTTTTCAGCATACACTGCAGATATTTCCAAGGCAGGAATATTTATATATCCCATTAGGGCTAATATCCAAACTACATAAATCCAAATTTAGTTATTGAGCTGCTTAAGATTCCCTGCACTATTGCTATAGCACAGGGCATCTGTCCTTCAGCAATGGGAGAGTGTTAGGTTAACATATCTGGTCATCAATGTACATTATGATGTGTGCTAACATTCAATATATAAAGTAAATTGTAATGCACATTTAAACCACGCAAAAGGGTGAATGCATTTAAACATGTTTCATCAAAATGCATATTTTGTTAAAGAATTATTTCTGTGGTAATGTGCCCCCATTCCCATTTGAAAAGCATGTCTGCCTCCTGGTGATAAAAAGGGTCAAGACCATGGTGGAGCTTGTGTTGTAAAGGTGGTGAAGTAAAAGCTAAAAGGCACCCTTATAGAGTAATGGTGCAAGGCCGTGAGTATCAAAAACACACCCCAACGTTTATAGCCACGCTGGAGCTAAACTTTATAATATATAAGAAAAATGAGATATAGTGCAGATTACCAGTATTTGTAGATATGGTAGATGCATTTGTTCACTGTCTGACTTGATTTACATTTATTTCACCTAGGAATCCATTGAGTAACACACTGTCCTAGGGTGACATACTTATTTATTGTACAGTATATATTGCAGGGCAGTTTTCCAATCCTTGTAAGTGTGTTTAGATTACAAGGCCTAGCCTCCCTTTTTCTTTATATACACACCATGGGAGGAGATGTTCCAATGTTTTATTTTTTTAAAGAATTAGAATCAATACTCACTGATAACAATCAGCACAAGAAAACTCATCAGATTGTAATTTTTTACACTTTTCAAATTTCTTACACTTATTGAACAAATGTGACAAACATCTTTCAGTTTTATCTTTAAAAATGCAAACAAAACATTTATTGTTAGATTTTATATACACTTTCATGTGTATATAAAGCAGCTGCACACAATACATATTAAGGGTAGTTGAAGATACAGTGGAACACTGTTTATGGGAAATTAACTTGGTTACACACATATTAAGAGTTAATAGTGATTTAAATACTTTATTTAATGTTTAGGTTTTCCATTTCTGTGAAAACTCTTCCAACATTATTCTGTCCCACCCCTGAATTGTTATTATGAAAACTGGCAAGTAGAATTTAGGATAAGTTGAAGAGGTATCATGAAATGCTCACTTGGAAAAAATTGTTTCTATTGATTCAGCACAATAGTAAGTACAAGGTACTAAGCAGCAAGATATTTTCTGCTTTGATTTTCTTGTTTTGTTTGAAAATTCATCTAAATATTCTTGCACTCTATTTGTAGAAAATATGTGGCTTGTATTTCTCTTAAAAAAAAGCAGCACAATGTGTTCTGAAAGCATCTTAGAGATATTAAAGAATATTAGAAATATATCATTGTGATAAGAAGATTGTTTATTGACTTATCCAGAAGCTTTGGGAGCTCCGGAATAGATATAACATGAGATTGCTTATTTATTCTGACTGTGCTGCACAACTGTTTTTGTAATTGTTTTTATTGATATAAATGAAATAGTCTTTTTTTTATTAATATTGGAGTCTTTGATTGTCTGAAAAATCCCTGGCGATTGGAAAAAACAAAGTTTTTTTTTTTCAGAAAGAAAACTTCCTAATTACATAAATAATAAAGGAAAACGCAGGGAAAAAGCATTCCTGGCATAAGCACTTAACTAAAAAGTTTTCAAATTTTATTCAAATCAATTTCCATATAACACAGCAAAGGATAAAATAAATAAAAGCATAAACATCATGGTCACTATGACAAAAGTTACTAAAGATAGGCTTTCATAAATTTGGTCCCGACGCGTTTTTCGTTTTGTCTCATTTATAATATAACAATACAAATTAACTTTTTTGGGAAAAAAGAATGGAAAATTTTACCAAAAAAATTAAGGGCTATTTATAATTAAACTTTTAGGCCACCAAAAAAAAATTATTAAACAACATTAATACATAAATTATTAATTTTTATAAAGAATAAAAAGTAAATCAGAAATAATAAGGGTGGAATAAATTAATAGGATGACTTATTAGGGTTAAGAAAATGTTTAACAAGAGTTAAAACACGAAAACTTTTTAATAAAAACTATTTGTAGAGTTCCTTTAACTTATGTCTTAAGCAATTCATTTGATCTACTTTTTTAATAAATACAAAATAAGAAAATAAATATTGTTATTTTCAATGACATTTTAAGACACATTGGGCCTGATTTATTAAAGCTCTCCAAAGAGAGAGAGCAATCTAAGCATCTGCTGGCTTCATTAGTTTTTCCATTTTTTGTTTCTAGTGATTCTGCTTTTCATCCTGTCCCTTGCTCATTTATTGTACTGTATCAGGATAATTGAAACACGAAGATAAAACCTTACCCCTTTTATATTCTACATACCATGGAGGAACATGTTTCTATGGTCTTCCAAGATTTCATTGAGGTCAATACCAGGCAGGGATCACAGAATGTTATCAGCCCAAAGGATTTCTGAAACAATTAACAGGTATTTTTAGAAACTTTTAAACCTGATATAAAAAAAAAAAAATTTCGACTGGTATAGTTAAGTGAGGATATATTACATTTGTGTTTTTTGTGTTTCAATGTGCCGGGCATACATTGATAAATCATGAAAAATATTATTGCAATTCAAATAATATTACATACAGGTAGTCCCCGAGTTAAGGACTTCCGACATACAGACAACTCCTAGATAGGAACGGAGTTTCTCTGGTCCTTCCTGTGCAAGATGGGGGCTTGATGGGGGAAGGTGGAGGTTCGCATGACTTGCAGAAAAAATCTTTTGCTAAACAAAGCTGAGACTGAGCTCCTTTGCAACATTTTGTAGTTCTTTAGTGACCAAAACAAACTGTGAAGTTGTTTCTTTTTGCATATCAAAGCACAGCTTGTTGCAGAGGTTAATAAATGTCTAGGCCCAATAAAGTTTTTTTCTTGCTTTTTTTTTTGCTTTGTTTGTGATTAACTCACAGTGAGGACTTTTTACAGTAACTGACACCACGCTGCCTAATAATATGTTGAGGCAAACATCTGTCCTAATTGCATTTATTAAAATAATGTACCTGTTCCGACTTACACACAAATTCAATTTAAGAACAAATCTACAGTCCGTATCTCGTATGTAACCCAGGCACTACCTTTATAAACTATAAATCCTCTTTAATGTCCTCGAACGTTAAAAACAACTTGTATGTAATGTCATAGAAGTAGTTTCTCTTTGTTACCTGTAATGAATGATTACAGACACTTGGGGGAGACCTTTTCAAACTTAACTTTCAAGTAAAACTGTTGAAGGTCCAATCAGCTTGCAATATTTCTATTAGTTGCATACTAGTTGTATTATTTACAAAAGCAGTTTAGTGCCTAATCATGTAAAAAGGAGAAGAAAAAAAAAACAGATTTTTCTGCTGTTGCACGTGACTGAAGGATTAAAGTGAAGAATTAAACAAATTTTCATTGTATTTACTGAGCTTGGGGATTTGATTTAGTATGGGAGCAGTTTTAGAAAACCAATCCAGTTAGTGTGGGTTATACAGACTGTTGTTCTGCATGGCAAAAATTACTTGTATACTGCATCCTCTGGTAACTATGCAATGGCAATTTACTATGAAATATAAGGTTAAATAAAAAAATTAATAGGTTAACTGCTGCTTGCAGTTGTGTTTTTTTTCTTTTCTATACTTGCCACTCAGTACCATTTTAAAGAAATATAATTTCAGCAAAAACTCATAGCATATACAAAACATTTAAAATGTGTCTATCTTCATTCCTAAAGCCCTTTAAGATCTGAATATAACACATCCAGACTGTAAAGAAAAGAGGTGTAGCTTTAAACAAATGTTTAGTCAAGTAACAGCTCGCGGAGTATAAAGGTTCATGCAGTTTTTCATGTCTGCAGCAGAACCTTTGCTTTTCTCCTCACCTCAATAATTTTATCTTCATGTTTCTCTCCTGTGATATATAGAACATTCCTCCCCCAATGTTATGGGCATTGGGTGCACAGTGGCTCACTGGTTAGCCTCTGCAGCGGTGGGGCCCAGGTTTGAATCTCAGCCAGGACACTATCTGCATGGAGTTTGCAGGTTCTCCCTGTGTTTATGTGGGTTTCCTCTGGGTACGCTATATAAATACTATATATTAATAGGGTGACAACACTGCTCCTCCATAGACACAGTAAAATGAGCAACCATAGTTTCTCTAGGATAGGAGGTGTGTCATTGGCAGGATTAAAGAAAATCAATAAAAAGAAAACAAATGCAGTCCCAACATTATTAGGCTGAAAAATATTGCATTTTCCCCTTGGTTTTTAGATACAATTGAAGTAAAACAACTTGAGGCCTTTTATTTGTTTAATACATTCTTGCTGAGCATAAAAACGTATAGACCATGCCAAGATAAAAAAAATGACCAAGTCAAATTGAGTATCTGTATGTGGAATGGTAGTGCTTTTCCCCATACAACTATTTTTCAATATACATTTCTAATCATTGCCAGACAATTTTAGTGTTTTCACACCCATTTATTGTGGTGTGATTCCATTGCAACACCATTGAAAATGGAGTGCCAAAGCAATGCTTCTTCACATTAAATGCAATGCACCACAATTCACAGTAATGTAATATTGTACACTGTAATTTGCTACCCTTTGTTGATCTGTCTTGGTACATTGACAACTCATTCAGATAAAAAGTCTGCTTTTGTGCAATAAACATTATTGTGCAATATATTGTGTAATAACACACCTGGATAGACTGACTGAGCTCTATGTTTTCTGAATATAAATTCACTGATAAACATGTTTACTGCTTTTTTTTTTTCATTTCATTAGAATCATTTTTTCATTAGAAAAACCAGAAAACCACAAATGTTGTTGAAAGCTTGAATATGAGGACGTGAATACTTAACAAATCCTTATTTACTTTTCGCTGTAGTTACCAACTAAAGGCACACAGTGACATCTACAGCTCGATTTATACCTGTAGATGGCAAAGAACAAATCACAATAGGAGATCAGCAAAAATGTCAAATTATCAAAATAAATAGTACATCATTGCTTTATTGCATAGACTTTTTCATGACATTAGGTCTGGTGACAAGTTCCCTTTAGCATTATTTTGCTTTATTTTCATATATACTTAAAGCTTAAGTGATTTTCCAGTTTCACCTCTAAACAAAATGTGTTTGTTGCCTTTGTTTGCCTAAGTTTGTTTTAGACCTATAGCTCTACAATCAGTGGGAGTACAAGCTTTGCTGAGCAATAGGTCTAGCTATAGGTCACACTCCAGATGTGGAGTATTTTCAATGTGAAGCAAAGCCGAACAACATGGAAGCATTAGCTCAGACTTGGAGGTCAGATGGTTAGAGGTTTAAGGGTGAAAAAGTGGAATTGCAGTCCGGAATAATGTATGATTTCCAGTAGGTTTCCAAAACCCAATTACACAATTGTTTTAGCACCAATGTAATAGCATATTACACTCAGAATACAAGAACAGGCTTTAAAAGGTATTCCTGGATCCAGCCATCTTGGTGGGGATTTTCATTCTGTGTACCTATGGTGTATTAGATAGCTAAAAAAACTTTACTAAAACATTGCTGGAACGTTACCCCAATATCTGATTAGTCAATAGGCTATATTACTCCCTCTATCTATCTGAATAAATTGATATGACTAGCACTAGCTAGAATTTGTGAAGCACTTGTTCTATTAAAAATTTCAATCTTGATTTGAATGTATATTACTGGTACCAAATCAGATAAATTGTATCAGTAAAGTAGAACAGCATAAAACTTTTCTTGTGAATTCAGAACATATGGTGAAATCTGAATAAAGAAAAAAACTGCACAGAATATACACGAATATAATCCACCAACTGTGCAATCACAAGGATACCTTGAGAACAAAATTGTGCTCCGACATAAAAATAAAGCTCTATGTCTGACCTCTCTGGACACAAATTCACCAAATCTGTTAGAGTTACAAAAGGTTAATATACTAATAAATTGTGGGAGCCCTGAGCTATCCCAAATCCAGCCATTGTGTATGCATGTTTTTATCAATATCAAACCTTGAAAAAGAAAAATACCTACAATTGTGTAAAACTCTTTGAAACCATTTATTTTAAGATGTTCGTGTTAAAACTTGCCTCCTATTGTGTTATACCAGCACAAGTACTGTTTTTTATTCTGTTTTACACTCTCAAACTTCCAAGAGCAGGGTATGCGCAGGGATGGTTTTAGACAAAACTGAGGCCCTGGACAAATATGAAGTTGGGACCCCAAATGAAAAGCATTTTAGCTTCATGCACCTTCTGCCATTCTGTCAATTGGGGATCCAATTGTCCAGTTGGACCTCAACCCCCCCCCACCCCCCACCTGAAACAGGACCTGGATATAGGGTTATTCCCTGGTAGCAGTCAAAGACCTCTTCCTGTTTATATATCCTCTTCCAGAATTTCTACATTGGAATGCCAATAAAGTTATCAGGTTTGCTCTAAGTCCTATAACCCCTTCATCCCGACACATATAAAGGTAAAAATAAATAAATAAAAATAATAATTAGAGAAATAAATTGGAACCAGAGGGGTTAGTCCTTAAGTCTTTACGATGGAAAACATATTACCTGCCAACAACAACGCTGTGCTTGGACATTAGAATTGCTACAGTTCAGAATTATAATTCACCAGCTCTGGTATGAATAGCTGTTATATTCAGCAGGTTAATATCGCTTTCTGTGTCCAAGGTAGCTTCATGTTCATTTGTGGATGCAAACCCCCATTCCCAAAGGTAATAGATCCCACATCACAATCCAACCATACATAAGGGAGTACAATCACCAGTCTGTGTCCTGCACCAGAGAACTTAGCCTGGTATACTTTTTTGACAAGTTGTCCTGGCACCTATGCAGTGGATTATGGGGAATGGAGATTATTTTTGGATATCATATCTAGCTCTGTGTAGCAGATTTCTCATGCTGTTATCTAAGAAGCTGGTATAAAGCACCATATTTGTTTGCTCAGTGACATCTCATTGTTTGGTGAAAAGTGTTCAGAGTATCATTTTGTGATTTTTATGATTGACATATTTATGCAAACTAAAATATACATAGAAACTTGTCCAAAATGTGCAATCCATTAAAAAAAAGTCTTACAGTGTAAAAGGAACAACACCCAGTCACACTCAGTCAATCCACAATACTTTAAAATGTTATTGTAAGCAAGCAGACAGTGCACTTTAGAAACTTTAGTCTTCCTCTGACATGTTTGCCCCCCATAGTTTGGCTTATGGGCATGGGGAGCTATGCACTGCCATTGGGAAATATTTTCTGAGCAAAAGAAAAGTACAGCAGAAACCAGGTAAAAGAAAATAGGGTTTTATACCTGGGATATGTTTATTTTGATAGACATACCTTTTTTCAACCTGACTTACTATGTAACTATATGGTAATATATGTTCTGTTCAATATCTGCACATCTGTAACCAGTATCCCTGGTTACATATTGTATACTTATTTTGTATAATATAGTACTACCTGCTATACATCTGTAAGATTCTTGGGAGTATTATCTGGGCACGTGATGCCATAAATGAGACATGTCTGTCTAATTTAGATGCTGTTGTTTTAGCCAAAAGAGTACTAGAACTTTAAACCACTCTAAATCCCATATGTCCCAGAGCTGTAAGGTCTTAAAGGTGTATTGTTTTCATACCAAAAAGCAAACCCTGGCAGACCCCATGTCATTCTCATCTTATTGTTATGCTCAGTTTTTGCATCTGCTATGCCAGCATGTGCTTTTCTACTCTTCTATATTACGTACTAGACAATCAGGACTTCTGGTCAGATTCTGTGGCATCAGTGCCATTATTTTTTGCAGTAAAAGTCTAGAGCTTAACTATAAACATTTATAGAAAGAACAAAACTTTTTTTCATGTTTTAGATAGAGCAGGGAATAGTTAAACCCATGTAAAGTATTATTGATTTTTGATTTTTTACTTCATTCCCTGTCTCAAGACACAACTGAGGGGTATAGAAAGTCTCTTAAATGTGGGAAGTCTTATGTTGAGAGTGCAGGGAAGGTTATTGTCAGTATTACATCCAGGGACTGAAGTGGTTCATGACTGCTACAATGGCATGTGGTTTAAGTGTAACATAAAGTAAGTAGTATAAAAAAGTTAAAAACATGAGGTTTTCTATTGCTGATGTTTTAAAAAAAGAATTTCCACAACGAATCTACAAAACTTACAAATCTATAACTGTAGATGTATGAAGGGCCTAGACAGCGAGGGTTACATTTTTGTATAGGACACAGACTACTCAGTGGTTTTTGGAAAGCTCCCACAAACTGTTTCCTGCAAATGATACCTGTTAAAAGACTACAGCCTGCTGCAGCCCCCCTCAAAGAATAGTAGGGGCTTTAAGCTGAATCTATCAGTGCTGGATGAGAGATGAGTGGAGTTATGCAAACTCAAAAGAGCTGTTCCTGTGAAAATCATCAGGTTGTAAAGCATTTTCATTGCAAGTGGGCAATTCGGTCCTGGGTGGTGGTGCTTTTTAAATGTCTATAGGGATTTTTTCGTGGAATAATAGAATTTCTACTATTAGAGTGGTCTAGTGGCCATGTATTAACTCTGCATTTAATGTGAAATCATGTTTATAATGTTTTATATGAAGTGTTTCCAATGGTTTTTCCCCATACATATGATACTGAAGAAATATACCTTTCCATAACTGGCCAATGAAAGGTGGTATTTAAAGTTGAAAGATCATCACTTTGCTTTCTTTACAAAACTTTGTTTTTTTTACAATTAAATGTTTTCAGTTTGTTACATGTATATAATATCATTTTGGAAGTACATGTTTATGTTGCAACATAGAATTTGAACTAAGTCTTTACCTTATATGGAAATTGTAATATTAATTTTTATGTCTATGTGTAAAGTGATAAAAGGGGCTACGGGAGAGAATGCAAAATGTTCCAGCATCAACCACAGAATCCTGGTCAAGAAAAGCAGAGAAAATCATACAGTATTTCAGCACCCAGCCAAACACCTACTTGGCCATGTTCATAGTTGGCAAACAAAGGATGTTTCTCTGACTGTAATTTGGAAGACATTGCTAGGAAAAGAGCTGAGAGATCACTGGACAGACAAGGATTAATGGCAAACAAGGATAGTGGTCTGCCATGAAATAAAGCCACACTTTGCACAGCTGTTGTGTGTTGCATATAAAAGAGGTTGTACTGTGTGGTGTTTGTGGGATAACGAAGTACTCCTATAAAGTAAAAGAACTTTCAGGAGTAATAAAAAAAGAGTACTGTAAATGCATTGGGCTCCTAGAATTTCTTAATACATAACTGAACCTAATGAAATTAGAATCCTGAAAAAAACATCTCCGAGAAAGTTTATCAACGAAGCTGTTAGAAAGGTCCTATAGTGAGAAAAACACTGAAAATGCTGAATGATTCAGAAATGCAAGGATTGGCTCTTAGAATAATTGTATATGGAGATTGATTACATTTAAGCTGTTGACAGTTTTTAGTTCTTCTATTCATCCGTGGAGTAATACTGATTCATAGGCTCTGATTTATCAAAGTTCTCCAAGGCTGGAGAGAATACACTTTCATCAGTGAAGCTGGGTGAACCAGCAAACCTGGAATAGATCTGATCCAGGATTGAAAACATTTGCTAACAAATAGCTAATAACTTTTATTAAATCCATTCCTGGTTTGCTGCATTACCCAGTTTCACTGACGAAAGTGTATTCTCTCCAGCTTTGGAGAACTTTAATGAATCAGGGCCATAGTGTTTTACACAACTATTGGTTCATCTGTTTTTGCACATCATGAATTTTGCCTAAAGCTTGTTGCTGTTTAAGTGTAAAATAGGTGGGGGCACTGTATTTATTGTACAATCAAACATTTATCACCTTCACTAGGGAACCTGGCCAACATCCAAGTCCAATATACTGTGAGACCACAGTTGATTATACACTGCATAAATAGAGATCTGCACAGTAACATCCAATTGCTAGTAAGATACTACTGCTAATATTTGCCATTAAGTTTGAATAAACCCTATTAGTTTAAGTGGAGGCTATATTCTTA
The DNA here is from genome assembly GCF_032062135.1 of Pyxicephalus adspersus. Lineage (NCBI taxonomy): Eukaryota > Metazoa > Chordata > Amphibia > Anura > Pyxicephalidae > Pyxicephalus > Pyxicephalus adspersus. The sequence goes on along the minus strand of NC_092867.1, from coordinate 43,385,359 downwards.
ATAGGTGCATGTTGCCACGCAAGGACTTGGGAACTTAAGTGTATCTAAAAATAGTAAGTATGAATAATTATACCATAGATATAATCCCTCTCAATGTGCACCTGCCATATATAAATAAAACTATCAAAAGCATGCTCATGGGAAAGTTTAGGGATCCTAAAAATAATGATGGATTGTTTAAGTGGGTAAAATGTGCAAGATAGGCGAGTGGAAGGGTGGCCTGGGTGAGATGTCTAAGCACAGTGGAATATAATTGCTGTGATCTGAAAGTTTTCATCAAATTCTGATCACATATTGGATATTGGATCCTAACAACAATGACTCCATGATTTCTCAAGTTTTGGTAAAGGTGCAGATAATTTTATACTTACATTGCCATGTGAAGTGAAACTAATGTCCTGGTAAATGATGTTAAAATATGTACTTTGGACTAGTATGTCATAATTTCCCCCTGTTCTCTATCTATTTGATGCTAATCTTTTACAATTGACTTTAACAGTTGAATATGTTTAGTAAACCTATGTTTCAGTAATCCACAGCAATCCATAGTAATCAAAGTTGACAAAGCGAAAACTATAATTGATTTTGGAAATTGTATTTTTTGTTATTTTTGTAGTTTAAAATTGCCAGCTTTTTATATGTATGCATGCATAATTTAACAAATGAACATGAAAAAGTATTCCCAGGGGCAGTACAATGGAAGCTACTTCCCTTTTGGCTTGCAATGGCTATCTGACACCTTAAGCTCAAAGAACCAATAAGGAAAAACTTACAGCTTTGACAGAGGTAAACATTTAAAAAGAAGCTATTGAGTGTCCAGGTAGAAGATAACATTTATATACAATGTTTCATATATACCTGGCTAAAATATTTTTAAAGTTTCTTTTTGTTCTGATAATAGTAAATGAAGATGGGAAATATATACAAAAGTCCCTTTAAATTACTATTTTTCTTTCTCCATATAATCATATCACTTTCATTATAACACGCTTAGCCCCTTTTATTCCATAGCATTATTGAGTTATTGCTTATTGTTATCCTAACCTCTATCTAACAGAATTGGATGTTAAAGTTTGTACCCACACCCACAATTTTTCTCTAACTTAAAGATCTGTCATTGTCACACATTGGGCCTGATTTATGAAAGCTCTTTAAGGCTGGAGAGAATACACTTTCATCAGTGAAGCTGGGTAATCAAGAAAACCCAGAATGGAAACCCAGAATGGATCTGGTCTAGGATTGAAAACATTTGCTAACAAATAGCAAATGATTTTAAGAGATCCATTCCAGGTTTGCTGGATCACCCATATTTACTGATGAACATGTATCCTTTCCAGTCTTGGAGCTCCACATCAGGTCCATTGTGTCCAGCAGAATTTATCATCAGGATGAACTCAAGATATTGCTTGTCAGCCCCAGGCTGCACATCTGAGGACAAATGCTTACAGTTTAATAATTTTGTCTGCCAATGTGTGGTCCTGCACTTACATCATTGTGTCCTGCAACAACCTTCATTCATTACAGAGATAAACCAAGTTGCACTGCCAGCTCATGACGCCCATTAAAATTAGTACATAATTAAGTGTGTGATGATTGTAGACATTTATACATAGGAAGCATTACACACTAGATATAATATAGAAAACTTTACAGTAAGGAACATTATATATTAAACAACGTTCTTTTAAAAAAAATTGATGCTCACTGAAAATATTCAATATAAGCCCATCACCAGCCACTTTATATGGAATGAATAGGGAAGGGTTTGTCCCAGATAGTTATCTGTCACCTGCCACCTGAACAAAGAACAAATTACCCTATTGGGGACACAGGCAGTAATACAGAACTGTCAAGGTTTCAGTAGGAATCTGCAACAAAATTTGTTAAAATCATGTACACAGACCACCCAAAAGTTAATTATTTTCAGAAATCTTTTGGTTTTGAATTTGCTAACCTTATGGTTACTATCATGCTGGATGACTCAAAAGAACAAGAAGCCTATGGAAGGTTTAGCTAGGTATGGCATAGTTGTACCTAAAGGAATGGCGATAATTTCAACCTAAAGTTTTAGAGATCATCAATGTATAGACTATTTTATTAAGGGAGGAAGGGGGAAGATCAAGATTGGCAACCCACTGCAGGAACTACAATGTTATACCAAAAGCAGTCATTTAGTAATCACGCACCTGTACTGGCACTGGATTTTCACCCACACCAATCACAAATAACTTTCTCTGGCAACAAAAATATAGAGCTTGATTTTTTAAAGCTCTCCAAGGCTGGAGAGAATACACTTTCATCAGTGAGCTTGGTGTTCCAGCAAACCTGGAATGGATCTGGTCCAGGATTGAAAACATTTGCTAACAAGTAGCAAGTGACTTTTAAGAAATCAATTCCAGGTTTGCTGGGTCACTCAACTTCACTGTTGAAAGTGTATTCTCTCCAGCCTTGGAGAGCTTTATTAAAGCAGGGCCCTAGTGTCTATATGGAAATTAAATGTATAGCTCACAATATTAACTTTGATTCTGTTGTTATATTACCTTTAAATCTGTTGTTCTGAACACATTTTTAGTCCTTTTCTATCAGAGTCTGCAGCATGTAGATTAATTCAGTTATGTAGAGAAAGGGTTACACCAAAAAACTGTTGAATGTTTTTTTCTACATTTGAAAACCCCTCACTGTAAAAGTTTTGTTTTTATTGCGTTCTTGCCAATTTCCCCAAGAGGCAGTCCCTTGTATTATTTTACTGTTACTAAGACAGTAAAGAATTCCAGGATAATGGATCCCAGGAGCTGCCGGTGAGGTCAGCTCGCCATTCTTGGAACTCTGGATTAATGTTACTGCACTCTTAGGGGTAAGTGCTATGCAGCTGCATGGACCTGAACATATGTGCTTCATAAAGAGAGGTGGCTGTCACTGATAAGAAATCACAAGAGCTAAAGGTAAGGCTTATTTAAGTGATATCATCATTCCCTAATGATGATGGGTAATTTAAATAATTCCACCGAAATTTAAACTCTCAGATTTGTCTGAAGGTTAGATAGAGGTTAAGATAAAAAGCAAAAACCTGGATAGCTATTGTACACTAAGGAACATTTTAGGCTCCTCGTGGCTGTAAATGGAACTTCACAATCACCACTTATCTTGTCACAGTTTTGAAATGGGGTGAGTTGCTGGTTCTTCTTCACCTTAAGCATACATTTTGAAAGTTAGTGCTTGAGAAGCAGTTTACACCAAATTAAAACTGAAATTAAATGGGACAATGACATCCGCCTGTTATAGCCAATAGGATCTTGTTCTAAATGACTCAGTATCAGAGTATAAACAGAGAAGTCTGGGTGGTACCCCAGAGTCCAGAGATATAGCAGATTCCAAATAGTGGGAATGTACATGTTTAATTTACAACAGATTTAAAGAATGCAGGGTTTCATAATTAAGCCAATTTCCCGGTACTCCTCCCAATTCCCTAATTTCTGGGTGGAGATCACAAGTATTACTTCATCTAGTTATTTAAAGTAAAGAGTGTTATAGATTTTCCAAGCTATATTCGAAATAATAAACAATATTTCATCTATCAGTCATAGGAAGCTTTTCATTTTAAAGTACACTTGTCATGGGATACATATGGTGGCTGACTGTCATTTCTAAATGCCTGGCCTAACTGCCATGTATGCATGTTCCAGGGCAATGGCTCAGAACAAAGAATAGGTCAGCTTAGCCTAGAATCGAGGCTTCAGGTAAGTAATTGAACTAGCAGAGTTGTACTTTAAAGTGAATGTGAAAAAAAGAAACACTTAAAAACTTGTTTTCTTCCATCCAGGCAGCAGGTGTAGCTTTAAGCATACTTTGTTCTCACTACTACATGTTAAAACCTTATGTTGCTTACAAGGATCAATAATTCAAGCTGGCATAATTAACAGGTCTCAAATCTATTAACAATACATTTTCTATTTTTCCAGTCACTGAACCCAAAAGTGGGATAGTTTTAGTTGCACAACCAGTTCTGCCAAACTAGATAGCTGTAGGTAGGGTTAAGTGTGGCAAGCATCTAAGGTTTTGTTCAGAGTAGTAGTGATGTTATGATGTGGTCCTCATGCCATTAAATCTCTAAAGAATAATTGCCACCTGTTGACAAATGTGCAAGCACTGATTCTTTATGAACCCACACCATGCTGGCAACTGAGCTGTAGGTAAAGAGCCAGCCTCCAGCCATGCAGGAAAACTTGTTCCCACCATGAATCTGATCCTAACATAAATGACAAGTTACAGGTTTAAAGAATATCAGTGTTATTGGTGACAGCCACACCTCCCCTTCATCATTTGTAATGTAAGCAGGCACAGCCTCCATAAGGGACAACATTGCTTTTATTTTACTATCATTATCATCAAGTAGGATTTTGTTATCATCACAGAAAGCTGCAAGTTGTTGACTTCATTGGCAGGATCAACAGGTATTTGGGAGACTTTGCAAATGGGCTAAGAGAAAAAAAATGTGTAGATTTACTTGCAAAAAAGTTTGGACCTGAAAATCCCAGCAGATCAGCAGTTTCTGAAATGCCCCAGTCCACTTGGCATTAGCAACCATACCATTGACCATTGAAGTCAATTAAATCACCTTCACCCATTAGATGCTTGATTTAAAGTTTGGTAGGTCTTGACAATGTCTACATGCCTAAATATATAGAATGGCTACTTTGTGATTAGGTAATCAGATTTTTTTGCGTTATCCAGCAGTTGAACAGGTTTAATAATAAAGTGCCTGGTGAGTGTATGTGCGTGTTGTATATACAAGGGCTGTTTGACAAGTAATGAGCCTCAACCATAAAGACAAAAGCTGGGAACTTTATTTTCTATACATTTTCAATATAATCTCCATGAAGCAGAATGCACCTTTCAGATCCTAAGGCCTTTATACCCTTTTTATAGAACTCAACATCTTGGCCCTCATGAAAGTCCTCAACAGCCTTGATGATATCATCATCAGAGTCAAATTTCTTCCCTTTTAGGTATATATTTAAAATTCCAAAGATAGTAGTCCAATGGGGCCATATCTGGCAAATAAGGTGGATGTTCTAACAATTCAAAGTCACATTCTTGAATTGTGGCCATTGCAACAGCTGACTTGTGTGCTGGCGCATTGTCCTGATTAAACAAAACGCCTTTTGTCAACTTTCTCTGTCTTATCACCTTCAATTTCTCATTTAACTTTCCTATTGTTATGGAATAATAAGTCCCTGTGATTGACCCTTTTCAAGAAGTCAATCATCACTACACCATGAATATCCCAGAAGGCCGAGGCCATGATCTTCATTGAGGACTTTGTGATCCTTGCCTTTTTTGGGGTAGGAGAACCTTTGTGTTTCCATTGTTGAGACAGCTGTTTTGTCTCTGGATCAAAGTGATGGATCCAAGTCTCATGCATTTTTTTGAATTTTTCAAGAAATTGCTGCTCATTTTTGTTGAAATGCTCCAGAAAGACTTTGGAGCATCTCACGCGTTCTCTCTTTTGGTCAGGAGTCAGAAATTTCGGAATCCATCTTGAAGAAAGTTTCCTCATTCTAAGTTCTTCAGTAAGAATGTGATAAACTCTTTCATCTGAAATCCCCATACTCTTAGCAATCCTTCTGCTGATCAGTCTTCTGTATTGGAGGACAATATTGTGAATTTTTTCAATCATTTCTTGGATTGTGACAACTTTGGGTGCTCCAGGCCTTTCTTTATCACAAAGGCTTTTTCTACCTTGTTTGATCTCGACAACCCATCTTTTAAAAGTGGAACAAGAAGGAGAATCATCTTTTAACACTTCTTGCATCTCTTTATCAATTTCCTTAGTGTTTAGGCCTTTTAAGTGAAGGAATTTGATGACCGCTCTGTGCTCGATTTTCTCCATCCGAAAAAAAATCACCAACATACAATTTTTAGATTTGGTTAAAAAAATATATTTAATAGATATATGTATGTTTTTGGTCAAATTTCATCTCAAGCTTTATATTTTATTAATTTACAAAGTTTTTACAAAAATTTTTATTATTTATATGTTAGGCACACTACTTGTCAAACAGTCCTTGTATTCATATTATTTTCTTCTAATCTGTAGAATGCAAAATAAGCAACAATATAAAATAAAATGTTATCAAGAAAATCTTCCACAGATCCATTCAGATAGCAAAGGTCCGTTTCTGCAGTATGCTGCAAAAGGACAGGCTTTCCGACACTTACATATTTCACTTGTGACTTCTTTGTAAAGAGAACCAACGGTAAAATTTTAAAATCCAGGTGGGCTGATGATAAATTGCCTTTGTGATCCCAGAAGAATATCTAAATTTTCTACAGGCAAGTCTATTAGAGAGTGAACGATCATTACTTTGTATTTTCTAGCAATTAGTCAATGCTTTCTACAAATGTTATCTAGTCATTATGCATTTCTCTGTTCATCTTATTTTTCGGGTAGTCATTACGTTGTTTCTTATATAAAAGAAGCAAGTTACTACAAAGGCAACATGCTTGAGTTCTGACCAATTTAGGTTTATCTTGTGTTAAGTGAAAAATCGTACACCACACTATTGTTCTTAATGTGCTTTAAATCAAAATATTATAGATACTATACCTCAATATCTCTGACGTGTCCAGATGCTTACCGTTTATTTTTCAGTTTTATACTAAAGCAGATAGAATTTATACTTTGCCAAAATAGTCCAACTTGTCTGCTGTTCTATGAGGACCACATGGCCAGTGTTCACACCTATTGATATCCTTAATGGGCCAAACAAATGGAAGAAGCACTTTACACTAACTTCTGATCTTTAAACATCCCATTCACCTTCCTTATATCCATCCCCCAACTCATTAAACCACACTGGGCCAGGTGTTAAAGCCCCCATAAGTAGCAAAGAGTGTGAATGAGGAAACAAAGTGATTCATCCATTTGGTCAGTTTGTAAACCTATTAAAACAATAAAGGTTAAGCTGGAATGCATTTAGAGCACATTATCTTTTTCCATTAACAGCAACTTCATAATATCAGTTATTATCTTCACGTATTCAGACCTGGATGCTAAAAGGACAAAAACAAATACAATAATTGTAAATGACCTATGTGTTTATCTACTAGCTCAGGACATTAGAAAATGCACATTTCCTCTACTTAATTTATTGCATGATAATGTATTACAGATACCAAATCATATCTAAATCAAAAGCTAAAAATGTGGTATATTCATACTAAATTTATTTCCAATAGAAATGTAAAAATAAATATATTATTCATAAAATGAATCATTGTTACCTCCCTGTATTAAAGGAAATCTTTTTCTGAGGAAAACCCGTTTCCATCATCATTCCAAAGATGGTAGATAGCTGGTTGTGCATCTTCAATTTACCAACCCAGAACACATGTGCAGGTAAGGGTTCTGACTTTGCTGATCTGTGTACTTGTTCCTGATCGCTGCCAGGTAATTAACAGTTTCACAAGGTTTTAGAACTTTTTTTTTGTTTTTTTTTGGAAGGTTTATTAAAACTCCACAGGATTCTGGTATTAGAAGCTAACGCATTAAAGACTGGTGAAAACAGAGCAAAGCAGGATGGGAAAAGAGCATATTGTGCTTTGCTTTGTACAAAATGTAATACAAAACAAAAATCTGCTACATTAAAGATGGGATTAGTTGTGTTCAGGCTTCTGGAGCTCATCAGCTTGGAAACAGTTGCACTATGTTGTAGTCATAGTTTGGCATATATGAATTTATTTATCTGGACAGCATTTAGACACAAAACAGAAATTTAGTATCATGCTACAATGTTTTCTTTACCCAACAAACAGCTTCTGGTAAAAGATAATTCCACCCAAAACTCATATTACAGCATTTGGCGAATCATTAAGAGTTTAAATACACCAATATGTTTTAACTTTTTAGGGACCGGGTGAAATGTCTGCATTTGAGCTCTGGACACCCACTGTAGCCTTTATAATAGGATCAGATTCTTTCTGTTGGACTTCTCACGTGTTTTAAATTATATAGAATGTAACAGGAGGAATATAAGTAGTCCAGGGTGGGTGGGAACAACCATAGCATTAGGATAGTTTGGAAGTATGGTAGGGACATCCCAGACAATAAAAAAATACAAATAAAATGGTGACCCTTGGGGAAAGCTATGGTCTACCTAAACACCCACATCACACTTATTCTCCTTATAATAACTCTTCCTTTAGATAACATATATTTTATAAACACCAACCAAGAATTATGACCACCTGAACAAATAAAACAATCATATAATTTAGGCAGACTGATTTTTTAATCGTCATACACTGTTGCTAGTAGTGAACCTTAGGTTTACCTATTCGAGCCCCATTATGATATGCCTAAAAACAAACGGAGGTCTGGGGGTCTGATAGAAGTACTTGCTATGTGCCAGCATATTTTGGTGGAGTTCCATTATGGCTCCAAAGTCGCTATCACTTTGGCAGGACTTGGAGACATAATGGTAATCATACCCACCAATTTAGAGTTCCTAGTAAAGGGGTCCTGTTATCATGACATAACACAATACATAACTAACTGAGAAGATGCCAGAGGATGGACATTATTATCCTCAGCTATATGCTAGTTTGAAGCTAGTGAAAAACTTGTTTAACGTTACTAGAATGAAAAATTATCCCCAAAAAAGTATTTGGTCTATGGGATAGGAGTGGGCTGCTCCAAGCTAAATTACCCAATAATCTCAAAGAATAATGCATGTAACTTGCTTTTGCAATGTGATTATCAATAGCATGGACATATTTTAAAACCTGTGAGCTCATTGATTTAGATATAAGCTATTAAATTTGGTTCTGCATCAAGGCACATTGAGTATCCGCATTTTATCCAGCACTCGGCCCAGGTCAACAAGTACCCCACCTCAGGCAGATGCAAATATAGAAAGTATAGTGTGACAATGGATAAAAAAAACAGTGGCATTGTACCACTTGCCTTCAATCCATATAAACAGACCTCAGTCATGGTGAACATGTAGGAAGGACAATGGAAAAGCTCAAAGTGACTGTAACAATGAAACCGGAAATATAATTTTTCAAACATAAAAGAAAGCAACCTGATCACAATAATCTGCCATATTTCACAGATCAATAGCCTTAATATGCTGGACATGAAGAGGCGGGTCCCTAGTATGGGGGTCCAGAAGTTTCTGATCGCATTCCTGCCCTGAACAATAAGGGGTTGTATATCTTGGAATCCAGAACACAGAAAGCCATAGGCATTATTGCAATTTCCTCATTTAAGGAACTCTCCAAACTGGTTGAGAATTACCTTATGACTAAGGGCACAAAATGGTATTCCAGAAAAAAATCTTTTTTTGGATAGGAATAAAGTAGGGTTGAGAGGGTTAGAAGTTTATTATGTTGTCTGTGTCCCTGTAGGGGAGATATTTCTTACTAGTCATGCAGACCACAAAGACTTCATGGGCAGAAAAGCACATTTTGAAATGCTCACAAATGCAAAAATAATTTGAGCATTCCAGTGTTGGTTCAACCCTATTTTTCTAACATTAGAAAATAGAAAAAACAAGCGCATTAAAGGTTGGGTATTCTGGCTATTCAAACCTGTTGAAATATACGAAAACTTTTTGGTAACACTTTCAACTTTTACATTGTTTATCCAACTCAGTTTATGAGCATGTCCTTAAACAATTACTTCGATCGTGATAAAAACTGGGGGACAAATTTGAACAAATTTTTTGTTCACTTCAATTTTTAAGCTTATTTACACTAAAATAGGTATGCTTATTCTGAAAGTACAGTTAATTTTCTTCTATCAGGTTTTTTCTCTACCGCTTATATTAATGTGATTACTTTAGTATGGATTTGTATAGGCTATTCAATTACACGGAAGACAGTGTGGTCAGAGGTTGTGCACTGCTCTATGTAGTGAATAAGCAAAATTTATTTTTCTACTTACACACATATTTCCTTTCTTTCAGATCATGTCTGGCCTAATTTATTTTGTTATTACTGTGGCAGTTTCACCATTCCCAGTCAAAGGGCGAATATCAGCACATTTGTAGAGCAAGCCTATTTGGCATATTTCAAATTTAAACTTGGTGATCAAGAAAAGTCTTGGGCCCCTCATAAGGTGTGCAAACATTGTGTCGAGGGTTTACGGATGTGGACAAAGGGAACACATGATAAGATGCCAAAGTCTTCTTGTTCAGAAGTCGTAAAGAATGCTTGGTTATCATTTAAAGCCATTGTCAAGGACTTTCTTGGAAATACACGAGCAAATAATTACACAGAAATTTTCCAGAAACTCTTGAAAAGCTACAAAATGCTTGGTTGCAATAAAAGCATCAAGGTGCATTTTCTGCATAGCCATCTTTCTAACTTCCCAGAAAACCTTAGTGCAGTCAGGGATGGTAAGGTGAACAATTCCACCAAGATTTGAAGGTCATGGAAGGACAGTATCGGGGTAGATGGGATGTACATCTGATGACTGGCTAATGTTGGAGCATCCAGCGGGATTGTCCTAACACTGAACACTCCAGAAAAAGCTATAAGCGTAAGTTTTACCTTAACCGCTTACCTGATCATTTTCAAATGTTTTACTGTAAAAAAATGTCATAGAATAACAATAAATCCTTTGTATGAACAAAAGAAATTTAAATAAACACTACAATCAAGTTACTATTTCATTATTTATTCATTGTATGTAAAATTTGTATGTTTTTGACAAAAATACAGGGTACTCTGTATCGTAAAAACTGGATGTGATAGCAAAAGACATTTCTGGATTCACCACCCAAAAATTAGTAAAAACAAGTGTAAGATCTAACTCAACAAAAAATGTGTTTCCCAGTGTAATTATTTGTACATTTAGATGGGTCTTTTTAGTTTGGCAGCTGTGTTTGCAGTTTTTGGTTGAAAGTTAAACAGAACTTCTATTTGAAACTACTGTTAAAGACTGGTTTACTATATGCAAATGAAACCTTTTTTGGTAGGTAAAGCCCGATACCTACTTACCAAGCAGTGCTTAAAATGCAGCATTTATTTCAATACTTGTCTTTTATACATACTAGTGCTCTGAAGCATCACTACTCCACCATCTAGTGTTAGTTTTACCTCACTCAACCTATTACGCGGCATCATTAACATCCTGAGAGGTGTCATTGGATTGCCAAGGCTTTCACCACAATGCTGCAAACTAATTGCACTGAAACGTCTGTATCAACCAAAATCTGAATAGAAGCAAGGAATAAGAGTGCCCAACCAGCAAGAATTTGAAAGGGGACAGACTGGAGGCTCGGGCTTGTTTCTAGAATCTGAAAGAACTGAATTCCAACAAAAGGGAGTGGGCCTGGAATATTCAGGCTGGGGGGGAAGGTTAGATGATGCTGGATGTCATCTATCAAGGAAATAGAGCAGGTTTTATCTGACTCTGCACTGCCACTCTGCATCAGATTTTTTATCTACAGATTTATTGGTCCCAGTTTTAGTTTTGTCATAAGCCTTCTATTATTTAGGACAAGTTCCTTCATATGGAGAGCTCCTTTACATGAGGAACATTTCCTTATGTCAGATTTCTACCCTCTTTTTTACATCAGAGCTCCCCCTATTAAAGTTCCCCATTCACATCTTAAACCTCCCATCACATCAGATCACCCACTATGTACCAATGCTTCACCTTTAACATCAGTCACCCGATTCAAATCATTGTCCCTATCTTCACATGAGAGACCTTTTTTACATTAGAGCATCACCTTTATATAGGAGACCGCCATACCGCTTTTTTCATGTACCCTCAGCAGCTTACTGCATGTGAACCTATATTGCCTGCTCCCTGTTGTAAACTAGGACAATAAAGAAGATCTTCTAATACTAACTTTCTTTGCTGGGCTCTAGCAGATGACATTGTTTTATGCTGAGCTGGGAAAAGGAATCTGATAGTAGAAGATTTCCTCTGCCAACTTTGTGGACAGTGTAAGACCACCCAGTGGTCATAGGAAGGGCCTCTATGAGCCCTCTAGGGTAAGAGGCTTTTGATTGAGACCTCTGCAACCTTTGTCCCTAAACCCTTTCTTGAGTAGAAATATTTACTTGATATGGTTACTATTGGGAGCAACTGAACATGGTTTATGTTAGTCCTGGCATATCCTCACTTTCCGGAGCTGCTCAAGGGTAAAGTGATTGGGGCAGTTGCTTTTTAAATGCCACTTGGCCTTTGACAGTCACCGATGTGAGCTTAGTGGTCTCTCTCCAGGGGCTTTTGTCTGTCCCCTCTCCAAGTCTGACTCTATGCCCCTGATTCATCAAGCAGAATCGGATTATCGGTCGCGCATTCGTATT
>NC_092867.1:43328267-43370033 GCF_032062135.1 Pyxicephalus adspersus | reverse complement strand
CGAGTGTACGCGCACACTCGAGTCCGGACCGCGGTAAACCGCGATCGATGGCCGCGCGTACTTTCGCGCTTCCAGCGAGCGCGGATTTTATTGATGAATCAGGGGCTATGTCTCTATACTTGGCCAATGGCCTTTTTAGTTGAGGAGCTGCTTGAACAACAACACCACAGTACAAGAACAACAGGAAGAGAAACAACACCCAGGCCATCATACTTGCAACCATGTTGAATTTGTTATTGGCCACATATTTAGGTGATTATGGTCCATCCCCTGACACCCAACTCTATAGAAGACTTCAATTTAAGATCATCGTCTCTGCATGACGAAGGGATTCTTCACAATAAGGTCTGTGAAAATGTGGAATCGGCTACCTCAGGAAGTAGTTCAAGCACATTCTATAGATTGCTTTAAGAAAAAGCTGGATCCTTTTCTAGAAGCAAAGAAAATAACAGGGTATTAAAGTTTTAAAAGAATGACACCAGAGACTGTTGATCCAGAGAACATCCGATTGCCTCACGGCATCAGGAAGGATTTTTTTTCAGCTGTTGGAATAAATTAAACTATGTTTATGAGGCTTTTTTTGTCTTCCTCTGGATCAACTTCTAAACTTCCAGTTTTACCTGGAATATGCTAGTTTCTAGTATGTTTATTTCCCCAGTGGTTGAACCTAATGGATTTATGTATTTTTTCAACCTGACTAACTATGTAGTTATGTAGGAGGAACAGTTTAAGTAGATGATCATGGAATGAGACTGCTTGGGTCAACCAGAAAGGTAGAGATGAGATGAGACTAGCCTGCTGGTAAGAAGTGTGGACACTGCCCATGCTTCCAGACAGAGAAGGACTAGGCATGGATAGGAAGTATACTTAATTTAATCATGTGTAATTATTCTCCAGTGATTGACTTGTGGGGTTATGGCCTGGCCAAAGAATATTGCTTTCTGGCGTTTTCTCACCTTGGAGGTTAATATTAGGGCATTTGGTTTATCGTTGGGGCCTGGGGTTGCTGCTGGCCTTGACACATGCTGTACCCCAACCCCAACATACCTTTATATACATGCCCATGTGTCCATTTGTAGAATCCTATTTTCAGATTTGTCCCATGACCCCCATTCTGCTGAGATGCCTCTGCATGACAGGAAGTGGCAGATTCACATGTATTAGGCAATCATGCAGTCATTGTCATATCCACACAAATGTCTATGTCTAATAGAAAAAAAAATATTTGTGCTAAAAATGTTTCTAATTTGTACAGTATGGTATGAAATTATGTCCCCACATGCCAAACTATAAGTAGGTAAAACCAAGAGGAAGAGTTTGCATTGCTGTCTATCCATGGACCACTGTGGGGTTTTACTGCAGATGTAACCATAGGCGAGAAATAAATCTCCTTTTTTACATGTCATCTAAACTGGTATCCTTATTGGCAAGTTCTGAATTTCGGGTCAATTTCTGCCCTGCTGATCACTGAATACATTAACAAAGATGGTTCTTCTCACTGAAAAACATACTGCAAAAAAAAATACCTGACTGAAGCTCTAAGCCAGAGGCAGGCAAACTCCGGCCTTTAGGCCAGATACGGCCTAGCCAGTATTCACGTCTGGCCTAACACCCTCCTAGTTATTTATTGTTGGATCCAGCCTAATTGATATGTTGCGTTATCCGGTGATGTAATCGAGTTCCCGCACAGTAACCCCAATTACTTTGCCTAAAGAGCAGAAGCAACGTGCAGCTACCAGTCTCCGGAAAGTTGACCCCGAACGTTGTGTCTTCAACCCCGAATGGACTGACAAATTATTCTTCGTCCAACGCGGCAACAAAGCTCTGTGTTTAGTGTGCAACGACACCAACAGCACTTTCAACCGGTCGAATCTGAAGGGGCATTTCGATGCCAAGCGCGCGCACACATACAGAGACTGCACTGCGGATGAGCGTTGCAGTCATAGTTGGAAAAAACCTTTCCTTGGACACCTTGTTTCTTCTGGCCTACTGTGCCTTCTTGACCTCCTGAAATGGCCTAGTAGTCCAAAAAGTTTGCGGACCCCTGCTCTAAACCTTCCCCACACCATGCAAAACTTTAAAAAAAAATCTTTGGGGTATTCATACATTTTAATTCTTTGGCGAGTCAATGCAATGTGGTGTGTAAGTATATATATATATATTAAAAAGGTGCTTCAACAAAGTATTAGTTTAAGGGTGTCACACCAATGCAACCAGCTCATCGTAGTTTTTTTTTTTATTATATTTTTTTTCTTGTTTTTCAAATAAATAGTACAGGCTATAAAGGTGGGAAAAGTTTTGAAACTATTTATAGTGGTCTAATTTTTTAATGACAAAAACCTGGAATTTAGCAGGGGTGTGTACACTTTGTATACATAAATATATATGAATACATTTGAAATAAAAGGACAGCACGAGACCTCCGGCTGTATGTTGTGTGCCAGGGTTGACCGTTTAATGAAAAAAAAAAGAATATTAAATATTTTGATAAGTAAGCTGACCTCATTAAATAAAGATGTTTGGTAAAATAAAAATAAATCTGGAATTTAAAGGGGAAATGCTGGAAAATCAGTGCAGGAATCAGAGCACATTCTCTGTAATGCAGGAGCTCACATGTCAGTAAAGGGTTAAAGGGAACCGGTTTCCCATAATTGACAAAGTCCCATGGAGAGCAGCCCCGACCTTCCCTGCAGTCCATGCAGATGAGCCAGGCAGACTGGCCAATGGCAGCGCGGCGTGGGCGGGGCTGTGGAGTCACATAGCGGATTGCAGAGAAATTTTGGGAAAAGTTTAGCAGAGAGAAGTTTGCAGCAATGCCCTTACTGAGTCCTCTGCCAAATCCCTATAGGAAGGAAAGATAGGGGGCAGGAAGAAAGGAAGGAGGAAGAGGCTGAAGAAAGAAGGAGAGAGACTGTGCCTGAGAGGAGGAGGGGGCCACAGGCTTACTTTCTTCCAAGGGGGGCAAAATGAGCCTGCTGTCAGCCATAGATACCACTGCTTCAGTCTACCAGCCTGCCCAGCTCCTCAACTGGGTCTATCTGTCCCTGCAAGATACCCATCAAGCCAGTGCCTTTGATGCCTTCAGACCAGAGTCCAGCAATGCCTCCCACCCTGATCTGAACAGCTACTCCAAGAGCCCCCCAGATCTCAACTCTTCCATCCACTCCAGCTATCTCAACAGCTTCCTGCAGCTCCAAAGGACTGAGGTGTGTCCCTCACTTCCCAAAATCCCCCTCTTCCTTCTGTCTGTCACTACTACTAACAGCTAGTCAGTCCTTACACTGCCTGCTGGGCTATAAACTGGACTATTTACTAATATCTGATGTCAGCATGTCAAAATATTATTACTTCTTTATCTTTTCTGTTAGTATTATCTGTATTTATATAACACAACTCTTATTGTCACATTGTGTTATTATATACTGACATACACAACTTTTATTTCAGTAGTGAGAATATAGGAAGGGAGTTATTATTTATACATAAAAAGTCTTCCTTTGCTGTACAATTTTATAGGTTGATTGTTGGTGCCTTAACAAGCATTTCTTCCACTTTTCTTTAAGAAGAAAAAACATTTTCTGTCTTCCCTAGCAAGTTTTATTTCAGGGCATCTGGCATTGGTCTGTGGAGAAAATTCCTTTATTTGCTTTAGATCAGCCTGAGTCCAGGGAAGTGTAAGGATAATATTGTTGACAGTGTGATTAACCCAGTCGCTGCCAAACGACTTGGCAGAAGCTAACAAAAGCCTGCCCTGACAGCTGCTCTTGTAGACAAATGGTTACACAGATTTGCCTTTGAGTGATCCCAGACTGTAATATCTATCCAGGGCCTGTAACAAAAAGAAAGAAAATTCCATCAGCTTCATCCAAGCGTGCTAAAAAAGTTTTAATAACAATTTAAGGTTTTCTATTTCTTCGTGCACACTTCAAAGCGTTCCCGGAATAGGAATCTTCCAGACTACTTTCAAAAACAAACTTTTCATCCAAATATTCTTAAGGAACATTAAAAAATTTAGGCCAGCGGTGCATTTGGAGGTCAGCTGTTCGTCAAAAGACAAGATCAGACTTCCAAAATATACTTCATATGTATATAATTACTCCAACCAAAATTTGCAGAAAAATATTATTGGCGGTTAAATTTATGGATTTGTTATGCAGAATGACCGCTTTTGATGCTGGCCATATGCAGAAGGAGAACTTTGCTGCTGCAGACGCTTCTAGCTAGGTCATACAACAACTGGATCATGAATGGGCCAAGAATGATGAAATAATGAGGATGGTTGGGAATGTTTGTGCAGTTCCCTATTGTTCTCCTTTGTGATTTAAGCAGTAGGTCTTGTTCTGTTTTTATTTAATTATTTATTGGGTGGTGATCTTATGATGTTCTACAAATAGCAAATGTCACTTAAAAAAACACCATTGTATGGGTATTGGTGGTGGAACATAAAACAATCTGTTATCTAAATTTAAAGATGTTTAAAGTTACAACAAACCAGTAGAAGACCCTCCACATACATTTAGAACATTTGTATTAAGGAGAAAGTAGTGCTTGACTATTTTAACACTACAAACTGTGTATGAGGTTCAGATAAATGGCTTTTATACCCATAGAACTATGGGTAGAAACCAAAACAATACATATCCTGAGACCTGGTAGATATATACATGCTACATGTTACTCCAACCGGTAGGTAAGTTGTTTTGTTTTAATAGGGTGTCCATTCTCCATTAGCTTGGACAGAGTAGTCATAGATAAGCATACAATTTTAGATGGACTCTATGAATGTGACCAACACATTGAAAACCTCATTCAGCTAATACTTTCTATAAGCAGTTACAGTAATATTTTGTAATTTGTTCAAATCATGTGAAACAGGTGACAGTTGTAAAACACACCAATCATGATATAATGATTTATCCCAACCTGTGTAAATGTCACTTTTGATGGACAACTTGGTCTATCACAGTGGAGAAAAATATAAATGTCTTGTGATGTAAGAAAAAAAATACATTCAATACTATTTTTACATTATTGAATCTCATAAAGTTACTTGATTGCATTGTTTTTGGTATAGCCTTTAAAGGGCCTTTGATTTGGTATAGCTCCTATGACTTATGTATACATTGAACCAGTGTTAATTTGTTACTGTAACTCCACTCCCTGCAAGCAAATCTAGGTGTATGTAAATATTTTCATGGGTTTTTGTGTATCTCAGTTTGGAAGAAGCTGTTAGCTAAGGTTGTAACTTACCTAAGGCTAGGTACACACGTGCAATATTTGAAAAAGAACGATTAACAACCGATCAACGATTATTCACGATTATTTTGAACGATCGTATTGTGCACAATTCTGTACATGCTGAAATGATACGATCGTTTAAATATATTCCACCAATATTTACACACTAGATACGATCATTTGAACGATGCAGGGAGTGACATGTACAGGAGAAAGTGCATCATAGTACCATCCACGATCACTGAACGACCGTACGCACAATAGGTAGTGAACGATCGTCACCCAATCAGATCCGCCGGGACAATCGTTTGTTTCCAGCGACATTCCTCGTTCGACGTCGTTGCACACTTTTTTGTTAATAATTATCAGCTGATTGTTCTTTTCCAACGATAATTATTGCACGTCTGTACGTAGCCTTAAGCATGGTCCGGCACCTCTGCAGTTTCCCATACATTCTATCACCATTGGAAGAACATTGCATAGCTAACACTCACTGTTACCATTCACACTTTAGCATTTGCCTAACACTTCAATAAACAAAGCCTTGCATGCCGTGGTTTTAGGAAGTTGAATGTAGGATTGTATGAAATGCATCCTGGAAGGACACTTTCACTGTGACAACAGTAGGTGGAAATCTGCAAGGTCTGTTTTTTGAGAGCTGACAAAGTCAACATGGCCTAAGACCTTATGTATATGGTTAAAAAAAGAATGTCCTACGACACCTTTACTCAAGATGGACCCTTTTACTACTGCCTGGGTCAATAGATACAAATAGCACATAGTTGTGTCCCTAGGTCTAGTGAACTTCAGTGACACTTTGACCTGAACTGCATGTGCATTAGTGTCTGCTTTCATGGCAAGTCTGAAAGTATATGAGCAGCTAGTATTATATTTCTTCTAGACACAACTGTCGCCTATGTATTCAAAGCCCTGAATGTAAAATCTGAATGGCTGTTCAGTCCTGTGTAGTAAGCCTAAAAACAATTATTTTAAAAGCAGGTTGGTAAATATTGAACTTAAGAGTGGCCAAACAGAGCATGCTGTTACACAAGCCTTGGTAGCATTATTTTTGTCTAATCAGATCATTTTAGCAAGCAAGTTTTGATACTGTATAGACTGAACTGAATATGTCTGAATATATCAACTGCTTGCACTATGTACAGTAATTTTTCTTAACATTTGAAGAAAATATATGCAGAGGTTAGTGCATGAAAAAAATTAATGTAACCAAGGAAATTCCAGAAGGCAGTTAAGGTATCTATTAGCTGAATTCCATTGTATCATATCTTTTTCTATAATCCTGCTTTCATCATTACAAAATTTTAATTTTAATGTGCCTTCTCTGTACATAGATTCATATTTTTAAAATCAAGTATTGTATACTTAACAAAAACTTATTATGACTATGAAATTACTTTATAATATGTCTGATTTGAATGCTGTGATTTAAGAGTTATGCAATGGTTAGAAATGACATGAGCGAAATTAATTGTTTATAGCTATGTGCCTAATTAATTAGTGTATGCAAGGTCACATGCTGCCATACGTGTACATTTACAGTAGGATACAGTGCAGCAAGGACACACTGATTATCTAATGGAAGTTATGGAGTAATGACAGTTCCTAGACCATGATCACTTGCTAAGCAGCACTGGTTGCATTCTGACTGCTTTTAATGAAAGACTATCTAAACAAGAGTGAATAGAGCATACACATTGATAACTCCTCTTTAACACAACACATGATGCTGTCAGAATACAAATTACCCTTAACAGTTAAACTATTCAGTATTCCTGGTGTGCTGGAGAGTGGGGAGTGCACAGAGCTGTCCCTAATGATACAGAAGGGGGATGGTCGGCATTTTATGTGCTAAGGGACTTTTGTAGATGGTTTAATGTGGCCTGAACAAATACATCTCAGTCCTCCCATTTGTAACACATTTAATTTTAGAGGTTTTGCAGTTTATTGGTTAGCAGACATTTGCCAAGCCATCAGAATGGTAATGAATTTGTCAATGTAGTTTAATATATATAAATTAGTGTGTAGCTGCCAACTAAATGAAAAAACATTCCTGTATTGTGTTTTTGACTAAGTGTCAGTCATGATTACTTTCTCAACTTGTATTTTGTATGTTTACTGTACTTAAACTCTGACTAAACCGGAAAGTGAACAAGGAATTTTCCAATAGCAAGAAAGTCCATAAGTGAATGCAAAAAGTGTAAAGAAGCAAAGCACTGGGCAGAATATTGTTTGCATGCTGCATTACACTTAGGTTCTAATCTTGGAATTCAAACAGTGGTATGGTCAATTGAGTATAATTTTGTGACACCCAAAGTAGGAAGAACAATAAACGGCCAACTACATTTCCCAGAATCCTTGCATTACAGTGTAAACTAAGGAGACAGGACTTGTAGTCATGAGAAGTAGGTAGTGAATATTTGTAGGACCAATATGTATATTAAAAAAAAAATATATATATATACCTATATAGTAAAAAGAAAGGGCACAATAGATCTTTGCATTGTAGCTGGAAACGCAGCTACATAATAGTATTTTGAATTTATAAAGTTCAGTCCCTATTGTCAATTAATTGTTTTTTTTTTTATTTAAAAAGATAAATTATTATCCTTCACAAACTGTGTTCATAGGATTGATCAGAGTTGGTTCAGAGGTAGAATGATCATACATACAGACTGAGAATTTCTAGTACTATAGGGGGCAGGTCTGCAAAAGGAATATTACAGCAAACACCTTTGTTTTAAAATTGTATCTTTACACTTTACTTTATCTTTGACCTAATTTCTCCTTTACAGAATATTATAAAATAATATTTAAAAGTGGGAGAGATACACCAACAGTGTTGTCCACATTCTCCCCAAGTGATCCCCAGGAACACTTTGATGGACCCAGATTTTTTGCTTGGGAACCACAAAGGGTGTATCATTTTACTATCAGTGTATTCTTTTCATAAACCTATTTAAATTTATTTAAAGACTTATCAGGTTACAAAATAATCTTAAAAACTCCAAACAAACAACTTAATAAAGTTAAGGAATATTGAAATACTTTTATGAGGACTGTTTTATGTGCCAAAGGATTAGTAATTCTGCCTAGCTACATTGGAGATTAATATACCACTGTCAGAAAGACAATAAAGTCGATCTGGCCGATTGATTAGTTATCTATGCTATTTGCTTTTCTTTTTCCTTTTAACAGCTTGTTTAAGCATGGGCATATAAAGCCGAGTCTGACTGGTTCCAGGTTCTGCTTCACATTCTCTCTCATTTCGATTGTGTGCATGAGATGATAAGAAGCGGATAATAATATGGATGCAGGTATTCATCCTTGCTTTAGGTAAAATACAGGAATAGTTTGGTATACCTGCCTGGAATTCAGTTTTAGTATAAAAAGCAGAATCAAATTTATTAAAGCAGAAAAGTAATTGTTCCTGTTTTTTGATATACAGAAACCAGAATCATGTTTAAGGACAATGTTTTCTTCAGGTAGGTCTTTAAAAGCTAACCTTGTCCAAACAAATCTAGGATAGCTGGTAACTGTATTAGCTGACAGCCTCTTAAGCTACGTACACACTTCCAATTATTATTGTTGGTAAACGAACGACGAACGATCCTGCACGATATCTGCGAACGATCGTATAGCACCGATCCTGTACATACAGATAACGACACGATCGTTCGTAGATATTGTACACACAATAGATGCGATCGTTTGAACGATACAGGAAGTTACGTGCACCACAGGAACGTTCGTTCATCACGCATGCTCAGACCATGGACGATCAATGAACGATCGTACACACGAACGATGGTCAACGATCATCGTCCAATCCGATCCGCCGGTCCGGTCGTTCATTTCCAACGACTTTCCTCGTTCGTCGGCGTCGTTGGTTACTTTTTTTACGAACGATTTTTGCCCAATCGATCGTTCGTCGTTCGTTCGTCGTTCATTTTGAACGATAAAAATTGGAAGTGTGTACGCAGCTTTAGTGCCATCAGTGCAAATTCTTATGCTTAGTGGACTTTGACAGCAATATTGAATTCTAAATTATCAGTTGGCTGGTTTACCCTGTTCTTGGATAACGTGAATCTGAGCATCTAGAAAGTTAATGGTATAAACAGAATATTCCAGATCATTGGATAGTTTAAAAGCACACTAAGAAAAGAAACCTGTTCATGATCTCTCTGTTGGTTTCAGCCAAAACTAATATTGGAGCCAGGTTATGCCTGCTCAGTCCTCTTTATATCCTTGCTCAGGTCTGCCAGGAATAAGTGCACAATCCAGCTAGAAAATGCTTAGTGAAGCTGACTCTCCATAGTTTAAGAAAATAACTCATTTTTTTGAAAACTTCATCACTGATTGAGTAATGGAATATTACAGGTATCTTGGTACGTGCAAAGCCATGTCTTGTCCTGTTTAACTATTCTCAGCTCATTTATGAATATCGCGAAACTGTCAGTAAATGTTAAGACTTTTTATCTCTGACCAGCTCCTCCTGTAGAGAATAATGACTAAAGTAGTATAGGTGTAAAAGGTCCAAAGGGTATTGTGTATTAAAGTCTGTAGTCTTATGACCCAGGCTTTCAGTAAGTACTCTCTTGGTAATTCCAACATTGGAGTTGTGTATAACAAAACTGCATGTACGGCCAAGATTTATAGTAGAGTCGCTTTATTCAGCACATCTACAGTACAGTTACACATGCGTGGCAAACATTCATCAGCGTGTATCTCCAGTTTTTTTTTATATAGCGTACAGCAATTGCAGGCCATTGGTAGTAAATGGCATCTGTAGGTAGGAACTCCATCTCATTGAAGTTTATTTAGTCATCTTCCTAACAATTCACAGTAGGG
Organism: Pyxicephalus adspersus; assembly: GCF_032062135.1. Taxonomy (NCBI): domain Eukaryota; kingdom Metazoa; phylum Chordata; class Amphibia; order Anura; family Pyxicephalidae; genus Pyxicephalus; species Pyxicephalus adspersus. The sequence continues at coordinate 43,359,926 of NC_092867.1, read as the reverse complement.
TTCCTTTCATCTTCTCCCTAATCCTGGAGTTTTTCTTAGTTTTATTTGCTGCATTCTTCATTTATTGAATCAAATTTTAACAACCATGCCAAACGTGAGATCATTTTTATGACATAGAATGGAGCCTGAGTACAGTCTTAGCCTCTGCCCAGCGCTTACTTCTAATGAGCATTGCACATCTGTGAAGGCTGATTTCTCAATGCTATTCTAGAAGTTACCTTGCTTATTAGAAAATCCAACAGAACCAACAGAAGATGGGTTGAAAATTGAAATTTAGGCAAACAACAAAGGCACTTGTGTAAGTGTTCCCTTGCCTAATATAAATCTTGAGTTAGCTTTTAATTGTCTGCAGCAAACCATATTGCTTTTAAGATCATGTGATCATCATATGATAATTTTCCTAACATTTGCTTTTTAAAAACCACCCAGTCGATATTCTCCCCTTTAAAGGAGTAGGCAGTTGTGTATGGGCACCTTGTAGCTCTATCAGATCTGATTGGATAGCAAAGTAACTGTTCTCATTAATGATATCACCTCTGTGTTGTTTTCTCCAGTCACCAGAAAAGCAAAGCTCTTTGCAATGATTAGCTGACAATGCAGCTTCCTAGTTTTGTAGTCTGAAATGATATCTTATGTTCTTTCAGTGTTTCTCAGATGTGAGACAAACCTTAAACAATAACATGGAACTATTAATTTTTGCAGTACTTGTACGAACATTTTGGAGCACCCTCCTGCAGCTCTGACTTACACTCGTGTCTGATGATACCGCTACTATATTGGTGCATACTGTTCAACTCATCACTGGCATGTTAGGCCTCATAACTGTGCACAGGGTAGTGACAATAACAGATGCCCGGCTGGCTGGGTTAAATTAGGAGGTGACCTAGCATCCGCAGAAATAGAAACAGATTAATAACTGATTGCATTGCAAGCTGCAAATCTACCCCAACCTTTAGATGGGGAGTATACATATTTAAGTTGGTGGGAGCTTGCAACATTCCTTTCATCTGGGAACTTGATTATTTGTGCTTACATTTGGGTGAAAAAAAAAAAGATAACTGAGGAATGTTGGCCACTACTATGGTTATACAATTGGTTATTAGAATCCTTCAGCACCCTGTTAAAAGTAGATAATTGTTGGTAGGATTGTATATGCAGTTCCAGAACACAATCTAACTATTAAAGCCACATGGCCAAACAAATAATATATATATATAACGTGTGTATATATATATAGTGGTTTAATAACATGTTTGTTCTATTATTCACATATCATTTTCTTCTTGTCCTGGACCGCAGTGGGGATTTACCCTTTTCTGTACATCATTTGGGAATGTGGTTGTTTTGTTAGTCACTGAGCGGTGGTGACATTACTTGTTGATGTCACTTCCTCACCCTGTAAGATACTAGGTTTATTTTTATTATGTACTGTAATTATCATGTCATCATCATTTAATCACAAAGGTTCATTTCTTAATTCTATCTTTGACTTATGTATTTCTTTAGACTTTGCAAGTGTCCAGCTTGGTTATAAATTTGTCATAATCCCCCTTACCTCTTTTATGTGTATTGACTTCTTTTAAATTGTATGTTTTTCAGCAGAGTTTCCTTTCCTAATGCTTCTTGTATGAGTGCCTGGTATTTTTTTAAGAAAGGCCCTTATTTAAATTGTTTTTTGGACACTTGGGCCAGGTTAAGAAAGGTGACTTTTTTTACACTGCTTTCTTGGAATAATGCTTCGGTATACACTCTATGCTACAGTGCATGTACTAATAGCTCTTTAGCAGTTTTAGGAATTCATGAATGTAGAGGAGAAGACTAGGGGAAACATTTCAGGCCAGTGGACCTATACTGAGATATGATGTAAGCTGACATTTATCTATTGTAAACATCTTGTTTAGTTTCTGATCACTGACCTGGAATGAGTACACAGCTCAGGTGTTCAGTTAATTATCACCTGGTTATCTGTATGATTATTTCAGGTGTGACTGCAACTACTGACCCCAAAATATCAGATTTATATACAGGGAATTACTATTCTATACAATGAATTCAGCAATGGCAGCTAACTGTATATCACCCCTCAGTATAGGTCCTTTTTAACATCACGTACAGTCTTAAAGCATCTTCCATACTTGCTATTTTATGTATATTTAATGTTTCATGTTAATATATGTCTTTTTTTCCTGTTAGATCTAAAAATTGTCAATAATAATCAAGATTTGTCCCCCAACTAACCCACAGATAGTCTTCAGATTGTGTTAAAGCTATGGACCCTTTTTAAAAGTTTAAAAATATTATTTCCACTTTGTCCATTTATTTCTTTATTGTCTGCCTGGATTTTCATTAAAACATTGGAGATCTCGAGACCTGAGAATCTTAACCATGATACTGAACTGTTCTGTAACACCCTGATAATCTGCCCACAGAGCTTCATGTAAATTTGCCAGAACCAACTAAGTTCAGTTGTTTGGTGACTGAGGAAGCAAAGGTATGGCATGTGTTACATTGCACAAAGACAATTATTGTGCCCTTTTGGGCAGTTAAGAGTTGCAGAAGGGTCAGGATAAGATAAACAGAGTGGACATTCAAAATGTAACTGGGCAGCATGATGGCTCAGAGGTTAGCACATTGCAGCGCTAGGTCCCAGGTTAAAATCTCGACCAGGACACTATCCGCATAGAGTTTGCAGATTCTCCCCGTGTTTGTATGGGTTTCCTCCCACATTCCATAAACATGCAGCTAGATTATTTGGCTTCCCTCCAAAATAGGCCTTAGACTGTATTAAGGACATATAATTATGGTGGGGACATAGATAGATAGCTAGTGACATGACTATGGGCTTTGTAAAGCGCTGCATAATATGTCAGCGCTAAATAATGTGTAATAATATTGGCACTTCAGCATTGCTTTGTAGAATTAGCAAATCACTGGTACTCTTAAAGCGAGCATACTAATCTTTTCATTTGTTCCTTTGTTGCTACATTTAGCCTCTGAGAGCAGTGGAAATATGCATTACCTTAAGGTATGAGGCAGCAGCAGCAGGAAGGTGGGTATATGCTATCAGAAATGGAGGAAATATAGTGAACTAGGTGCTTGTCCAACTTAAGGCTTCAGCATAAGTTCATTTAAGGCTGCTCATGGTTTTCAGACAATGACCCATGTAGGTCAAAACACAAACACATTGCAAAATGTTTGTGTTTCAGCAAAATTGGATTGAATGCATAGCCTTTAGTAAGAAATTGAAAAAATCAACAGTATTTGTGTGGTGCACATTTTTAAGAAGTGACACACCTGCGCTTCAGTCCACAGTGATGAATAGTAACACACTGGCGCACATTGTAGTATGCTGTTAGGAAAATAGTTCAGGTGTATTTTCTAGTTAGTAGTATTTTATTGGAAGTCAATTTAATAGAATACCCTGTATTCATACACCTTCTACTTCTTCTTTCAGATCTACAGTTCTTTTTGGACCTTGATATCCTTCACAGTTTTATTCCCATTTGATCTATTCGATGCATTATGCTTCTAAATTCTAATTCTCATTTTTTTACTATTCTGTAAGCCATTCTCATCCACCTCCCTCTGGGTTTTCCTTGTGCTGTCTGTCCCTCTGGTCTCCCCAGTACTTTTTTTTGTTGCTTTGTTTTTTTCCAATCTCTCAAAGTATTTGTGCTCCACTGTGGAGCAGAGAGGTCTGAATGGGGTACAATGCAGGGAGCAATGAACTAAGCACACATTTCAGAACTGAAAAGTATGTCTTTGATACATTTAAAGAGTGTTTTAGGATTTTGATGGTTATAAATGTATTCCCATAAAAAGTTTGGCACATTTGACCACAAAATACTGGTACACCCAGAATGAAATCTTACCTTCTTTTGTAAAAAATGGGGCAAGATTAGATTCTGCAAAGGGAGGAAGAGTTAGAACATCAAACAATCTTTATAATATTATTAATATTATTATTATTTTATTTAAACAGCGCCAACATATTACGCAGCGCTGTACCTTAAATAGGGGTTGCAAATGACAGACGAATACAGACAGTGACACAAGAGGAGAGGACCTTGCCCCGAAAGAGCTTACAATTTAGGAGGTGGGGGCATTAACACATAATAAGAGGGGGTATATTGCTTTGTACGCCTTTTTGCCATGATCAGCTCTGCGCTGCCCAATTCACATAGAGCTGTCAACCCCAATGGTTTGCCAGCAAAAATCCCCTCATTTTTAATTTCTCTTGCACATGATTGGAAATTCAAGTCAATACAGCTTCAGGGTTTTTGCCAATATTCAGTTTGCAAAGTAAACAAACCACCTTTTTACGGCTAGTTTTAATAGTCATAGTTGGGAGCAGTTCTTATATGGCTTCCTAACCACAGGTAACTGCAGCCACTTGGCATATACTTCAGGCAGCTCTTTACCTATGGCTACCCCATAGAGAACGAATGGGGGGAGGGGGGGGGTGACGGTTGACAACTGCCCATCAAAAACACCTGAACAACATTTTGAATGAGCACAAGTGTGACAGCAGCGGCTGTTCAGTGGCTGTCCTCCTCTAGGAGTCACCAGGTAAATGCCTGGAGATGGTCTGTGTTTTGCCTTAGTAAATTAACCCCCAAATGTTTTTATATATGATCTATATCTGTGCAATTTACTTTTAGAGATTATGGTAAACAATGTTTTGGAGTATTGATAACACTGCATCACAAATAAATATTGTCTGCTACTTGGTCTAATCCATGTGTCCTATACTAAAACAAGTGCCCTGAATCCAAATCTGAAGTCTGATTTTGCCTAGGATGTCAGGATCTTAGGTTAAATACGGGTATATACGCAATTAGCGACAATCTTTCGTTCCGCAGTTACTATGTAATCTCTTTACATAACTAACTTTTGCCTCATAGTTCCATGACATTACAAAAACGTAGTTTTATAGTGCAACAACATATATATTTACACATAATTCACCTGAGTCCTTGTTCAACACACATGTGCACTTCAGAAGTGTTTCAGACACTTGCTTTTGCATTTGTGGCTCTCCGCTGTCTCTTGTTGCAGAAACCATCAGTAGTCGCCCATCATGTTGGGGTTTCTATGGTCTTGATATCTTGTTTCCATAACAGAAATGTCCTGGTGAAACCTCTCCCCTTGTTCATCACTCGCATCACCCAATTTTTGTGGGAAGAAGTCCAGATGGGATGTAAGAAATTAATTTTAAGTGACATTCGGCAGCCAAGTTGATTGTATGCATGTTGTTCACAAGTTCAGCATGGTTTTCAGCTCGCTGGTTGCTCAGAAAGTTTTGTACAACTAGCACAAATAAATCCCAAGCAGCAAGTTCAAACAGGTTAAGTTTGTATCTGAATGTGGCATCACTCATCAAATTGCGAAATTGGGGACCAACAAAAATGCCTGCTTTTAGTTTAGCATCTGTTATAACTTTCAGACTTGTCCTTCAGATACTGAAAACCCATACCATCGATCCATTGCACCCATACCATCACCACAAAGTTTTTCATTAATCCAAGTTTAATATGAACTGGCAGAAGGTAAACTTTCTGTGGATCAATGAGTGATTTATGCTTCACGTTGTACTGGCAAACAGTGTGTTCAGGTCTGGGTGGCCATTCTTTCACTTTGTAATGGTTGCTGTCATCACGACTGTTCCACAGGCACAGAAAGCACAAATATTTTGTATATCCCAATTGCAGGCCAAGAAGGAGTGCCACCACCTTCAAGACACCACAAACGTTCCACTTGTGTTCTGAATAGTTAATTTCAAAATGACCTCCATGGATTCGTATGTCGCTTTCATTCCCTCGGCATGAGCAAGAGGAACAGAAGGTTTTTCATTACTATTGTGCAGCAATACAACTTTCAAACTTGCTTTGCTCGAGTCTATGAACAATCTCCACTGCTCTGGTATGTTTTCGCAACCTAAATCCATCATCAGACCACTCACGTTGGTACAGAAGCAAATGTCATTTCCAGCTTGTAATAACCTGCGAACTTTGTGTGACGATCACGAAAGTGTGAAGTTGTCGTTTCTTTTGTAGCAAATTCCACTCTGATTCCACTGATCTGGAGGCTAACAGTTCAGACTTCTCTTTTGACAAAGATAGGTTCCTTACTATATCATCTAAATCTGATTGGCTTATAAAATGTGGCTTATCTTCTTAAAATTGGGGTTTATTACATTCATTAACATTGACATCACCCTCCTGTTCCTCATCCGACATGTCACGGTCACAACAGATGTAGGAGGGACTGGCACTGGATTTTCTGCATCATGTGGCACTGGCTTCAGAGCATATTCACAATCAGGATAGAGGATTTTTGACTTAGTCTTCTTCGAAAACCCAGCAATTTTACTCATACAGATGTAGCAGTCTGATTGATGGTCTTTTGGCTCACGCCAAACCATAGGCACGGCAACTGGCATTTTATTTCTTTTCCCATTCAACGATTGTGTTGGGCCAATGTAACACACCTGACAGCAGATATGAAGTGCCCAGGTTTCATCCTGAGCTCCAATTTCAAATTCACACAAATGTAGCAAAAATTCTCTGGTTTATTAGCACAGCTGCGCCTACTCATATTTAGCTCAAAACAGACTCACTATGGCCTAGATGTACTATCCAATAAAATAGTTTCACACTAGAGACAAGCCGTTGGTCAATCTCGCCTTCTGTACCAATTTCTGACGTCAGCTCACTAATTTGCCCAGACTTGCCCAGCCGCCGCTGGAACATGCATGCCACCAGGGTACATGATTCAGGCGGCAGCAGGCATAGTGGTAGCTGCAACTGTTATATTGTTCCCATGTAAAAATACATTACCCAATTACCTACCATTTGAACAGCTATAGCACGCCTATAACTTAAAATCTGTACGTGATAGACAAATTCTGAGTTCAGATTTGGAATCGGCACATGCAATATCATGTAAATCATGTGTTATTCCCAGTAGCAAAATTGTTGTGCAGTGTAATCATTTGAAGCAATCAGATTTAGTTGTGAATTAAAAGAAACACTGGAAGAAGGGGATGAAAGAGAGGAAGTGGCATAAAAAAGGCCTCTGAAAAATAATGGAAGAACATGGAAATGAGGGGAAATGAGAAGAAGTAGGGAAATAAAAAGCAGGCATCGGAGCAGAGTACAGAAGAGATGAGGAGAAGGCTGCTAGATGCCGACCTTTTTCCTGTACAATGAGAGGCTTTTGGAAAGCTAAGAAACAGAAAACAGCTGTTTGTGTAGGCCAGCTGTTTCCCTGTGCAAACTCCCTTTGTGCCCTGAAACATGTTAGAATACAAGCCTCATCTGTAAGGGAACAAAGACACAGAGTGTGTCCAGTGTCAGTTCAGGAGAACTGGCAGCACTGAACAATTTGTTCTCTGCAACTTGTGGATATTAGGTTTAACTATTTCACTCCCAGCAGGCACAGCTCAACCATGATGGGTCAAAATGTATGGTGAATTAGTTGCGGAGTGTGTGCATGCCTGATGACAAAACTGGCTACAGAAAATTATAGGAACTATGCCTGGATTTTTTATACACTGCTTAAATATTGCCATGGCATGCTGTGGGGCAAATTCTGTGATATAAAAGTGCTCTGATGTATAAAACTGAATTCCAGGAATCATTACAAAAACGAATTTATTTGGGCTCCCCCATGCAAGGTTTAAATGCTGGGGGAACTGTAAAAGCAGTTTTTTATACCTTTTCCAATAGCAGCCACCATGCTTCTCTTTTCTCTGATGTTCTGGGTTGTGTGCGGGCCTAAGCCTTAAGCATCCTCCTTTCCAATTCAGGACTATTGGTACTTCATTGTACTTGATAACACCAGGCCTGTGTAGCGCTGAAGAGAAGAAGCTTCTTTGGGCTGGTCGCATGAGATGGAAAACCCGTGGGAGGCAAAACATTTTCATGTTTTACCAAATGAAAATGTTTTTTGAACTCTTGCAAAGGTGGGGGGAAGAGGGTGTAGAGGGCCCGGTAGCAAGGAAGTTTTTCTTTTATCTGGAGTTGCCAGGTCACACCTGAGCATTACATTAACATTTCTGTATTTGAATGTGTGAAAATGCACAACACATGCATTGGTGTGCTGAGCTGCTATTCATTCTTAATGATAACCCCAAAAAATCTTACAAATGCATTGTCACAATGTAGGGCTTTAAAAAATGCATCGTGCACTACATTTCTGTGGGAAGTGCTGGGTTCATGCAGAGCGCTATGTGTTCGTTCAGTTTACACATCACAATCGTATATTGGGAATAGGCTTTTAAAAAGTAACTTTAACAAGGCTGTGGTAACAAATTTCCTGGTGCCCATTTTTTTTTGTATTCCTTCAGAATGATCCTTTAGTCTCATATTGTGCCAGAATGGTGTTATGTCTCAGAGTGATGCTACATTACTGTATTGTGGGAAGGTGATGCTAGTCTGCAATACTGTCTCAAAATAAAGCTGTGCCGGCATATTAACTCGGAGCAATGCTGTGCTGGCCCCATACTGAAACTATGGGTCCTTGTTGCCTCAGAATAGTGCTATGATGCCATACTGCCTCAAACAAGGCTATGCCAGCACAGTTATCCTGGGGAGATTTTAATTTTCGAGGTGCAATATTATTTTGTCCAGAGTGAATGGACAATGTCTCCAAGACTGATGCAGGCATATTTTCCCCATAGAAAGCATGTTAACCAAAAACAATGTACTCCTATGGTGTTCTGTTTTAAAGTTAGATTATTTTAATGTTAACTCCTAGTGTGATTCTGGGATGTTTCCAAAGTAACGCAAGTTACCCTCAGAACAAAGTCACCTCCCCGAACCTTTCTTCTCTCATAAAGTGACTGGGTATCCCATTATGTATGGCTGCTATGGCCCTGTACCAAATATTGTTTTCTTAGTTTAGGCCTGATGGAACCTCATTTGTCCTACATCCTCATGCTTCCATCTGGCCTTTATTACTATCACTGAGTAGTAGCAAGGTGATAAGACAGGTAGCCAACTGACATAAATGGCTTAAAGAGTGTCCTGCAAATAGAGGGATCCCTATGATTGAGTTAAAGTAATATTCTATTTTAAACAAGAAAAAACATGTAATAACTCTTAGCCAGTAATTCATGACCTCTTTTGTATCATAATGTAGTTAATATCCCATAGTGCAGCCCTGGAACTGTGTATATATGGCAGTCACACTAGAGCAACACAAATGTTGGTTATTTTTACAATTTTGTCATTGACCAAGCTTTTATATTGCAGAAATCAGAGCTAAAATCAAAATAGATTGGCAGTCTGAGAGAGGTCTTTTGAGGTTGGGTACAATACCACCATCTTCTCTTCTGCTGGCTCCTGACTGGTGGACCATGCATTCCAGTGGTAGCTCTGTTCATCAAACAACTGGTTTTAATTTTCGGAATAACTGCATAACAACAAAAAGTTTGTATAAAGGGTGTCACCTATCACAAGTATTTGGGAAGCCAGTATTTAAATGCATCTCTGGAAATGAGGCTGTGGTTTTGATGAGTTGTGTATTCTTTTCTATGCAGACCAATTGAATACCCCTGTTGACATTGCCCTAGGTATTTCACAAGTCTAAATTAGATGACACTTATGGACTTGATATACTAAAGGTGTACAGCTGGTTCGCTTAGTGATTGTTCACTTTGGGAAAAGGATGTTTACTTGGCTTAATGAATAAGGCTGTTGACTTCACTCATCCATTGACATACTTCTCTCCAACGGTATTGGGTATTCACTTTGCTCAGCGAACAGTTTCTATTCTTTTAACCCCCTGGAAAAATATACAAAACCTGAAAGAAAATGCAATACGTTAGTAAAATACTTCCAAAACCAGAGATCTATCTATATGGGGGTTTAAATCTATATCCCTCTTTATAGAACTTGTTTGAATCAGTGGCTTCTTAAAGTTTATCTAGTTTTTAGATTTAGATGATGTTGGAAGGGATTAGAACTTCTGCCAAGGTTTTATTGTTTGTTTCTTTGTTTCATTCTCTAATCACATGGGGTAAATTTCAAGACTCGGAAGTATCGGGTGTTTCTTTGGCTCCATTTATTGAGCTGACTAACAGAGGAGGAGATAAGTTGTGGAACTGTAAATAAAAAAAAAAAACCACTAAGCTATGTCTAGGCAAAGCGTAGGTTGCTTTTAATGGTCGTTCCACCTACGTAAAACGGATGATTCAGTTTTGTAAAACTTTGTGGCACATTGACTCGTGCTGACTTACTATTTCTCTTGAACGCTCTATTAGAAGAATAAGCCTGTCGGCTCACACATGTCACAACCATTTGCGAAGCTAACTTTTCCTGACATATATCTTGTAAAAGATTTTTCACGACTTACATCTGCATTTTCAATAAGTATTGTAGTATGTACCCCTATCCAAAATTCTGTGTACCCTCTGCTGGGGATTTGCAAAACTACTTTTTTTTTTCCTTGGGTTTAAAAATTTCCGGAAAAGGTTGTTGGAATTTTTTATTAAAAAATTATAAAAAATCAAAGATTTCAGTACTTCCGGTATTACCAATCAAGGCACACAGAACTCTTATCTTTGCTTTTCTTTCACTCTGACAACTTTCACTGCAGGTCAAGGCTGACTGTTCTGTTTACATCTGCACAAAGACTGAAAACACCAGCAAAGGGGTTTTTCCACATCATTTTTGGATTTCATTTCTTTCCCACCGGGAACCATGATTTTTTTCTAATACTACAATAGTAACAAATTAGTGGAAACATACAGCCTCTATTAACAAATTTTGGCTATGACCTTGCAATCTCCCTTGACATGGATTAGTCAGTTGTAGAAAATTCAGTGTAAAGGGGTCCCAAATGTTTTTCTTGTTCTCAGCCTAGTTTGTAGCCAAATCCTTTCCATTCTGTAGTTTTGCAGGGGCTGCCTTCTTATACCAACTTGAGATCTCAAGTGGGTACATAAATGCAATGCAGCATATACTGTCAAAAGACTGAAAATAATGCCTTAAATTTTAGGATGTATGTTGCTAATGAATGGATGGTGAAGTGTAATATATAGTATGTTACATATTTACTTTTTCCTGTGACATCTATTTCAGACGAGAATTCCTCTCCTTTTCAGAGATTTGATTTCATTTCCTGTAGAATCCGAGAAACAGGAAGTGTAGTACTGCACAACTGACTGACTTGTAGTGCTGGTCCTTTCTCCCACAGCCTAGTAGTGTCAAGTTCAAGATGCTTGGGCCATGACAACATCAAAAATACTTATTAGTAGCAGTTTAAAAATAGTGTTGAAAACCTCAGTGAATCAGTGTTTTTCATAACCCAATTTCAGCTGTAATAAACACTTAGCAATATAGGATGACTGTTATAAATATGCTTCTATCTGCCGTCCATTACACAGTGCTACACTGTGCACACTGCTTCTTCTTCATTTATAAAATGGGATCATGGTGTGCAGGCGGGGAAAGAGAATGAGGTTCTTTTAGCACAGTGGAGCACAACAAGCTCCTATATTACTGTATATGTCAGTGATTTTGACAAGTCATATTACTGGACTCCTCTACAATCATTAAACTCTTTCTGCTCTACTGAATTTTTTTTTTAATAGAGTCCCAAAACTGGTGCAGTAAACTGCACTTTCATTGCTGTGCTTTATAAATGAGTGGTGTTGTTGTTGGCTACAGACTTTTCATACACTTAGTGAAACATTTGCAAATAGACTGCAGCTGAAGCAGCATTCCCATGCAGTTACATAGATATTCCAGCAATGCAATCTGCAGGCACACAGATGCATTTTCATAACCTAAATATTCAATCACTAATAGCAATCTACACTGTCTTGTGCCTGAATAGCTATAAAAATATTTCCGTGAAGCTGAAAAGCCACACTAGTCTGCCTGTCCATTCTTAGCAGTGAATGAAGAGCTTGAAGCTCAGATCATGAATCTTTAAATAGTGCTACTGAAATTCAGCATTCTAGTCTGTGGCTATTTCGGACTGAGGCAAGCCCTGCGTATGAATACACTGCAGAAGACAGTCTATTTCTAGGCCTTGGCATGCGCTAGTTTAACCATACATGTGCCAAGTGTGTCTAATTTTACTTCGTCTCCACTAAGTGGAGGTTCACTTATTCAGAATGTCTGTCACATCCACTTAAATCTATTTTAGAAAGATCATTTATTATTCAGCCCTGAACACACCTAATTTCTTACAAATTGCGTATAACAAGACTTGCCATGCTGAGCCAGCCAGCAAATCTATCTACAAAATGCAATTATTATAAACATTTATGTCTAATAGATGGTAATTAAAGTAGTAAGAAAATCTAAAGGTAATATTGCTCATTTATCACTGCATATAAATAGTACATTTAAAGTTGCATTTTTTAGTTTGGTTTACTTCTGGGTAATTTGCACATCACATGAGTACAAATATAACCTCCTGCTGGTAGGATGCAGAGCACCATCTATGAAGATACCATCGAACAGGGGCACTGCCAATCCTTGTAGGAAGAACAAGGGAATGGCTTGGTATTCAGGTTCTCTGTGGGAGCTGTGCACATCATTGGAAGTCCTGCCCAAGTAAGTCAGGGTGGCTATGCTGTGCGACAAGGGGATCATGCATGGCAACGTAACCATCCAAAACATGGAGAGGAGGTCTGCAAAAGTTTCATTGGCTCAGTTTTGTATCCGAATGGACAAAGAATAGTGATGGCATACCTCGTTGATTTGCTGCTATCTTCATAGCATTTATCCTATATTTTAGAAGTTATACGCAGTGTTCTCCCTTGTCCCTTTTAGCCGGCACTTTTCAGCAACCACCCCGGCTGTTTTTGGGTATTTGCTGAAGAATTTGGTCATAATACAGGGGCTGTCACCCACCTACAATTTCTTGTTCTGGGTTGAACACTGTATACGCTAAAGGCACACTAATGGCTGGATTCACATAATGGCATTTCCTTTAACATAAGTTAACATGCATTAGAAAGAGAATTTCAGTATCTACTCTTCATTATGAATGGACCTTTCATTTGCTACAGCATGATTTATCATGAAAATTTATTTTTTTTCCCCCCACAAAATACAATTTTACCAAAGTGTCATCATTTTCTACCTGCTACTATGCTGCTGATCTTCTCAAGTCCTATTTAACCACTTGTTGTCTAAATGCAATTGCTCCAATATCAGCTGCATATCAGTCCTCTAGGCTTTATTTCTGGTGGCGTCATTGGTGGCCATGCATGATTATGTGGACTCTTGTAACCTCTATTGGGGGATGCATATGTTAAGGTAAAAACATTGGTAGACATCTATCAGTACATACCAGTATCATAGCAAGATGATCTAATATTCTTTTAATGAAAACTGTAGATTAAAAAAAAGGATTGAACACAACTTTTCAGATGACCTAAATGATTTCTGTAAGGGATTTGAATAATTTGATTTAAAATACTTTTTAGTGGTTTAGAATGCAAAATCATACCCCTTTGGGAAAACAGTAAAGAGCCCTGTATTGTCACTGTGCACTATGGGATTCATGCAGACTGGAAACCTGTATGGAAAAGTAATATGTTGGCGCTATATAAATCCTGTTTAATAATAATAATAATAATAATAATAATAATAATACACATCCCTCCAGCTGATTTCAGACTTAAAATATTTTTCTAAAACCTAGCCACGAATGCATTTGACACCCGTTGGATCATAAAGCAAGGTAACTATTCCAAAGATTTCCTCTGCCCTGCTTAAAAACAATAACACCATGACTTCTTGCAGTTGGACGGCAGTGACCTTACACCAGAAAATCACAATAGGGTGGACATGACCAGCACACACTTTAAAAGACACATTTGTACTGAAATGAAGTCACCGTGCAGTGTTCTGCCAGTTGTTTTGTCAGCTTATATTGAATTTTCTAACCTCCCTAAAGCTGCTTTATTTGCCAAACACAGGGGTGGGTTCTTCAGAGTCTTCTAAACATTTTCCACCATGGAAAAATCTAGCTCATTTTTATGCTTATTATCAGTTTCCAGCAAAGCTCTAAACAATGGTTGTGATGTACCATTTCAATTTTATTTGTTGACATATACAGTGGAAACAGTATTATATTCAGCGAAAAGTACAATTTTAGTTGTTCTAACACTGTAATTAGATATAGAGTATATTGAGTCATACACGTAAAATATGTCTGTCATGTTAATTGGTTGGCAATGTTATTCCTTCATTTTATTTTGCGTTCAGCATACCATAAAGAGTATTGCAATATAACAATTTACAAACATGTATGTTTTTGTTATCACATTCAAGAATACTGTCTTCTGGTCTTTGCATAACAATATACCAAAATAAATATGTAAACTTTCTAAATCTCTTTATTTCTATCTAAAGCAGGCCTTGGGTAGCAGCCTTTACAAGAGTGCATCTCCTTATGGCTCCTTGAACAACATTGTGGATGGGCTGAGCTCTTTAACGGAACACTTCTCAGAAATCTCACTCTCCAATGAGAACAGAAAACCTAGCAAGCGGCCCCCTCCTAACTACCTGTGCCATCTCTGCTTCAACAAAGGACATTATATTAAGGACTGTCCACAGGTAAGAAACATATTTGAGCCTATTATCACATTCATGAATCATTTTTATTTTGGTCCTATCATTATCTTGCTTGTCATACTGTAAAATGCACTCAGCTGACTTCTGTGTGACACATGTTTTATTATGTAATGATATGTCTGGAAATGCAGAAGGTAACAAAGACAAATGCTGTCATAGGTACATTCCCATGTGAGCTAATACAGGTACATTCCCATGTGAGCTGTTACAGGTATTTTTCCGTGTGAGCTGACACAGGTACATACCAATGTAGGCTTTCACAGATTCATTCCATTGGTTATCCATATCTATTCCTATGGATAGAGCTATGGGAATTGCTAAGCAAATGTGCTTGGTCAAGGTTTCTGTGTCCAGTAACTACTACTTCCACTGAGCATTGGTTGGCATGTCTGCAGCTGTCCCCAGAAATTAGTTTTGTGCTTTAAATAACCCTGAGATATATATATATATATATATATATATATTATGTTCTATTTTCTGCTTTATGATGCTACACATTGGTTGTTCCGAACTTGCCCTTCAGAAAGCATTAACACTTAGACACAAATGAATGATTTCAGCCTATACTCTCAAATTAATGTGCTATTTAGTAAATATTCATATTTCACCAGAAGGCAGATTTTAAGTCTTTCAGTGGAAGGATTTTTGTCCACCTCTTCCTTACATTACTACTTGTTCAGTCTGCCACCTAAACCTTCAGTGATTTATCTTAGTATTGGCCGTATGAAAACTTCATGGTTTTTCAAGAATTCCTAAAATTCTTTCTGGAGCTAAGAAATGAAAGCATAACAACGATTTTAAAATCTGCTAGTTTTTCTTAGAATCAGTCAATTATAGTTCCATATGGAAATATTTAAAAGTGTTTGAAAAAACTATGTTGTGTTTGTTTTCTGTGGAAATCCATCCTATAATGCAGTTGCAGATATGAAAAAGGTTTATTTTTGTGTTGAGCAGTAAGGGAAGCTAGTTCGCAGCTTGTAGCACATCAATAGTGAATTAATCAAAATGCCTTATTTTTTGTAAAAAAGTGCTAATTTACAATAGGTAGAATCTCAGGTCCTGTATTCACAAAACAGACCATTGGTTCTGGTAATGGTACAAAGTAACTGTTATAAATTTGTAGTAACATAACAAAAAAAAAAAAGAAATACAGTTCCCATGAAAAGTACTAGAAATCATTGTTTATTTGTCCCTGAGGATATAAGTTGGGACAACTTGGATATAAGTTGGGACAACTTTCTCTAAACGAATACAATGTCAGTTAATCTAGTCATAGGTGTACCATAATCTCACCACCATGAACACAGAATTTGGGTCCACAGTTAATCCCACAGAGTGGGGAGTGAGTTCATACGTGGTTTGCTTGGTATAGATAAGAAAGCACTGAAGCCTAAGGAGCAGGATGAAAGAATAACTACTGTATTATAGAATACCTATTTGATTTTTAAAATAGCAGTCAATATTGGAAGACTTTATAATTCTTTCTAAACCAGTTTCTTTTGAAGCAGTTGTGGCTTAAATTACAAGCCAACAATGTACTGTACCGCAGGGGTACATTTTTCTCTTGAGATATTCATGCATACTTTGTATAGTATTTCTGTTATTGTATGGGCCCTACAAGCACAGGGGGATTTTATCCTCATCAGCTTCTTAGGGTGATCTCTGCCTGACTATGAACATCTATAGAGGCACGACACAATGGTACAGAAACTGTTCTTAGTAGTCTAGCTACATGATCATCACTGCACTACTTTCACCGTTTTCTCTGCATCATCATGCCGAGAAAGATTGTGATTGTTCAGCGTTTTCTTTGTTTTAGAAAAATTGTAAAGCATTCAAGATACTGCAAATAAAATCCATATGTTTCTTCAACCCCCTCTTTAGCAAAATAATAGCCAGTCCCCCCACCCCTGTATCAGCTGGCTTGGGTTACCACAAGTAAAATCAAGAAGAATTCCAGGAACAGCTGTAACCCTAGCCTCCCATGTGTACACACGGCAACTTACTGCATGCCTGATCACTTCACAAGTTTTTCATTTGTGCAAATTTCACATGATAAGCATGAAGTCCTGTAGATGCAGCCTGTATGGGTTAAACATTTGGCTGAGTAATAACATCCGTTACATCCTAGTTTTATTAGAAACTTTTAGGACTATGAAGAAAAATGAGGTTATTATGTATATCGCATATTGTTACAGTAAATCCATTTTAATAATGGATAACAATTAGCTTACAACTTCAGCCAGTTTTATTGATGTTTTAAAATGATTTTGAAATTGCCACGTCTTTAAAAACAATCAAATGCTGGTGTTGCTGCTGACAGTTGGTCATTTGACACAAAGAAACTGGTCTGCATTAGGTTTATTCACAGCAACTAAGTTATTTATATTTGTTCAGTAATAAAGAGAGGAGATGGCATCCCTACTGGAACAACAACTCTCTGAATTTCCCAGGTTTGTGGCATATTTACTAAGTATAGTTAGGGAGGGAAGTCATTTTTCATGAGCTTTGTTTTTAATTTAGCAGTGGCTGAATAGGTAGGGAGGCCATTTCTGAGTCAAGGTGAGGCAGATAAAAGGAATGACCATTTTTTGTACATAATAATTTAATTAAATTGAAAAATTTAACATACTGTCAAATATTCACAAAATGATAATAATAAAAATTCCAACTATTTTGGTAGTGAACACTTAACTAACAGAGAATAGCGATGTCACTAACCTTGCTATACTGTCTAGTAGGGAGGTTTCCTGGATTACTTTTACAGCTCAGTCAGCTTTAAAATCCAACTACTGGCTTGTTATCCCCCTGCCCTTGTTTTAATTTCATTCAATATTGGTGCACCCCCTTACTCGGTGTTTGTCAACCACAGTTTCTTCGGAGGTTGCTAGGTGGTACTTGGTCAGTGAGTAATTTGTGAATATATGTAAAGGGGACATTCTTACTACTGCCAATCATTGTAAGATGCATTCTTCTTAATAGAAACCAATGAACTATGAGCTGTGGACAAAGGAGATATAGCAGGGGTTCCCCTAGACCTCAAAGTTAATCCAAGAGTTGCCCCATATCAAAAGGTCCAGAAAAGCTTCCCTAACCCTTAATGAAAATAATTTTACATTTACTTATTTCCAAGTGTCTTTTGTGCAGTGGGATATAGTGGGTAGGATCCTATCTGCTGTAGAGAGTCCACATCATTACATGACTCCACTTTTGTGGCATTCTCTTGTGTGATCAGGGCAGAGGACAGGTTTTGACACCCTGAGCTTGAAGATAGTGGTTTGAATGAGAGGTGCCATACATCCTGAGAGATGGCTGGTGCTAGATAGGTGAGTTTACATGGAACTGCTCCAGAGACAGGGTAAATATTGCAGCCACAGTTACTTTTTGTTTTTATATTATGCTGGGGACTAAGTATATATGTTTTTATCCAGGCTGAACTTAAGTTTAGTTGTAAATGTTTCTTCAATTACCTAAGATGGGGTTGCCATGATGTATAGCATGAATAGACATTATATGAATATACCTATCTTTTTATTACAGGACTTTATGTATGTAAATGAACTATCAATAATAACCAGAGGGCTGAGGGAGGGAGCCAATGACAGTGTTTACAACCTTAAGCTTTGTTTGGACACAGTGTTCATATGATACGCCAACGATAAATTAGCTTTCTGGTAAACCTCAGAATTTACTAAATGCCTTGAAGCCCTTCATATACGGACCTGGAACAGTCTCTCTTTTCTACAGTTTTACAACATGAAAAACTGCAGTCATAGAATGTGTTTGAGGCACCTATTGTAAACCTGGCATCACAGCTGAACCATTCACAAATAATCACACATATAATGTATGAAGTGAACTTTAGTCCCAGTTAAAATGCAGAAAATTAGACATAGAATAAAGTAGAAAATTGATATCCGCAGCCCAACATGCATGGAAATACTAAATTCAGTGTCAAGATTAGCATTAAAGTGTAGCTCCAGTCAAAACCTTATATTCTTTTTATACATTGGGAATTGCTGTCACTGTCCACAGTATGTCCTAGCTGGATAGATTTGACTTTACTCTTTGTCCTGTGGACCATTATCACTGGTAGAGAAAGTGTAAAGGAATCCAAAAATGTTTAATGTCTAGACCTGACCCTGAGTAAAAGATAAATTTTTCACTGGGGCCACTTGAGATTTCCTCTCATTGTAAAAAGATCTCCACTTTCTGCTCTGCATTGGGGTCAGAAATGCAGTAATACTTTCTCAGCTTCTGCCCCTTGCCCACCTTGACAAAAAAACAAAAACAAAAAACAATTGGCTAGAGTTGAGCTTTAGAGTTGAGCCTTCAACAAAACTTGTTTTTTTTTGTTACAACCAGAATGCAGCATTTCAAACATGTTGTCTCTGCTGCCAGTTGGCTGGAAACTAAAATTATATATTTGAAGAAAGGGAAATTTAGTTTCTGGTTGTTAGAAAAATGTGTTTACAAAAATTCTGAATGTGTCAACTTTTGAACTTTTGCTAACATCCTGTGGGAATATTGTGCATTTTTCATATCTTACCCCTGGTCAACATTTGCCCTTATTATTGTATACATACATATCATAAACTTTTTTTAAGCCAAAGACAAAATAGAACATGTGTACAGATTTACACCTAATTGGATACACTGTATAGCCAAAAGTTTGAGTACTATCACACCTATATTAAATTGATTGATATCCAATACCGAAAGCGTGGGGAATAATATAGAATTCCATTCCTTTATCAACAGTGATAGCCTCCACCCTTTTGGGAAGGCTTTTGTCAATATTTTGGAGTGTGTCTGTGAAAATTTGTGCCCATTCAGCCAAAAAAGCATTTGTAAAATGAGCTACTGATATTGGGATGTGAAGATCTGGTTTGCAATAACAGTTCATATTTATCCCAATGATGTTTAGTAGGATTGAGGTCAGGACTATTTGCAGCTCCTTTATATCAAACTCTGTATCAAACTATGTCTTTGTGGGGATTTTTTTTTCTTCTCATGTTAAGGAAAGGCAGAAAAGGGCCATGGGAGTACAGAGTTGTCTAAATGTCTTTGTATTCTACTAGATTGTAAGCTCTTCGCGGCAGGGTCCTCTCCTCCTGTATCACTGTCTGTATTTGTCTGTCATTTGCAACCCCTATTTAATGTATAGCACTACGTAATATGTTGGCGCTATATAAATCCTGTTTAATAATAATAAATAATGAATTAATA
The DNA here is from genome assembly GCF_032062135.1 of Pyxicephalus adspersus. Classification (NCBI taxonomy): domain Eukaryota; kingdom Metazoa; phylum Chordata; class Amphibia; order Anura; family Pyxicephalidae; genus Pyxicephalus; species Pyxicephalus adspersus. Next base: position 43,340,094 of record NC_092867.1, on the reverse strand, counting down.
AATAATTAATAGTAATAATAATAATAATATTAATAATTATGTAGCATTCTATGCACTAACTAAAATAATAATAAAAGGGGAGTCCAAATGCTTTTGGCCATATAGCATACTTTTATTTTTAATGCAACGTAATGGAACAAGTGGTTAAACTGTAGCAATATTAAAGTTAAGGTTTGAACATGAAAAGCATACTGAGAAGTGAAATACTTTTAATAAAAATGAATATTTAAACTAAAAATTTTACAAATACTGTATTGTCAAGATAAACTCATAACATGAAATACACAACACAAAATATAGAACAAATAGTACACAGAACAACACACTATTGTACCTTTTTGTGTATAATAGAACAACTAAAATGGCATGAAATCGCCTTTATGAAAGCAGGCCATGCTGATCTCTACCCACCCTGAAAGTGCCTAGAAAGGGCACATGAACCTCTGATCTGGAGCACAATGTCAAGTATGCCCTGGTCTGATAAATTAAAGTTTCTTTTGAATCATTTGGGTGATTGGGTATGGTACACAATATTAGGCATGTATTTTTATTATTTTAACTGATCAGAGTATTTACTTCACTGCCACTTGGAAAAAGTTGTCCTGCAGTGCAGTAGAAACTATGATATTAAGAGAAAAAGTGATGAAAGCAAAGAAAGTAAAACACTTAAAGGTAGAAGAAGTAGAATTTATAAACATGATAGTTACTTAAATTCTATCACATTTTTATTAGTTTGCACACAAAACAAACTGCATTCCACAACAACAAATATATTCCTGCTACAGTAGTGAAGGGTACTTATCTGTTCATGTGCATGCAATATAATTGATCCAAGGTGACCACAGTTTAGGAAATTTATTGTGTTAGTCATACTCCTAATGTGGTTTCTAACTTCCTGAAATTTGATAGAAGGTTTTTCCTGTGTTCAGTTATGTTAGTTTGCAGCAATATCTAGAACAATTTTGCAAAACACCCTTTTCCTTGACTTCGTGATTAAGGGGCACGGTTCTAGAATAGACATAGAGAACTGGGAACAAAGTTTCTGATAAAAGGTTAATTTTTCATATGCCGGCACCTTCCAAAAGCTTTCTGTAAAATTTTTAGGCTTTAAAGGACAGCACCTTAGTTTTTGTCTATAAACGTATAAAATTGAAATCGATCTTGGGGAAAGCCAAATTAGAACACCATTTTCCTTAATGGATTCCCAAGCAAGATAACGGCAGCTGACTTGCCTTTGCAGATTAGGAGTCAAAGAAATCAGTGTTACAATTTACTGTATTTCAGAAGGCCTTCGTCTGACCTCTGATTGAGATGATGAGGTATTGCCATTTTATACATTCGGATACAGCACTTGATGCATCCTTCCCAGAAGCTTGAACAGTGCAGGGCCTAGTATACGAAACTTCAGTACCACAAGGGCTTATTGTTCCAATGTGTGACTGATTAGCCCTGCTGTTTGCTAAGGAATGTGAGCTACAAAGAAGCTTCTTCTTATGACAGGACTGAACCTCTTCCCATCCCTGGGCTGCTTTCTTCTAGGAGCACAGAGGCTGCTTGTGTGCATGTTCTGTATCTCATCTCTAAGACTCATGTGCTGCTAGGAGATACAAATCTAACACACATATCTGTGCACTTCAATGTGTGAGTGCATATTGCTTATTTGGCACAATTTTTTTTAATACATTGAAGTTCATAGCCTAAATTGGTGGCTAATTAATAGTTTTCTGTCTACCATGCATCCCATAGTACTACTACATAGTGAGTTACTGACCTGGAAAAAGCATACAGGTTAGGACATGTTAAGGGTATTATTATTATTATTATACAGTATTTATATAGTGCCATCATATTACGCAGCGCTGTACAAAGTCCATAGTCATGTAACTATCTGTCCCTCAAAGGAGCTTACAATCTAATGTCCCTACTATAGTCATATGTCATTAATGTAGTCTAAGATCAATTTAGGGGGAAGCCGATTAACCTAACTGCATGTTTTTGGGATGTGGGAGTAAACCGGAGTACCCGGAGTACCCACGCAGACACGGGGAGAACCTGCAAACTCCATGGAGATACTGTCCTGGCTGGGATGCGTGTTTCAGATAATTTACCCTCTAGGCCTCATTTACTGAGATTTATTCATTTACTAATGCATATCCTGAATCATATCAATATAATCAATTTAGTAAGAAGTGAGTTTTTCTTTGAATTAATAGGCATCTGTGCAAACATCAGCTAAGCAACATGTCTACAATATGTAATTTTTTTCTTTTATTTTGGGTATCTACGTTACCACTTTTAGGGTGGTCATCTTTTGTAAGGAAAATACCACACAAGGTGGATGATTTTAAAGTAAATCTAGTGATTTGTAGCCAAGCCCTTAGAAGTAAAAAAAACACTGCAAATAAATTGCTAGTATGACATGGCTCCTAAATTATATCTGTTTTAGGAGACCTACTAAAGCTGCTATCTCCAGTTTAGAAAGAATTTAAAAGTCAGAAAAAGCACTTTAACTTAACCCGTCCTTTCAATCTTAAAATTTACCTGGGCAAAAAACTGAGCTGATACCCAGCAATCCCAGATTCCTCTGCATGTGCCTGGAATAAAATAACTCCTGTGTGCCGGTACCTGATTAACAACATCATCCCAGCCTGGTCAATCAAGATGTAAGATCATCTGGTGGAAGAGAAGTAAGAAGAAGGGAACAGGGACAGGTGTGTATCGCGGGTTTAGTTCATATCAAAACACTGAAAAAGTTTTATATATATATATATATATATAGACTGTATAAATATATGCAGCGTACCAATCTATATTGTATTATCCTTTTTCATTTGTCAAAGTCCTGATCTCTTCCACAGCTTTTTGACAACTTCCGACTTTTATAGAGTCTAAAGTCATGGCACTAATTGACTTTCAGGGGAGCTCACAGTCTATGAGCAGCATGGTTTGCTCAGGGGACAGTTTCTGCATGAATGTTTTGTTGGGTTTCCCCTAAGCACTCCCAAAAGTTTTTCTCCCAAATCTATGGGGTTAGGTCAGTTTGCTTACCCCCCAAAACTGGCCTCAGACTATGTTAATAACATAATAACTATGGTAGGAATGTTAGATTGTGAACCCCTTTGAGGAGTTCTATAAAAATACCAGTTAATCATAATCTGAATGTCCCCACTATAATCTTAAGTCATTAGCATAGTCTAAGGCCAATTTGGGGGAGAAACTAATTACTGACTGAATTAGTTTGCTTTTTTTCAGGCCATTTTTCTTTCCTTATCTGGAAATCCTGCACATAAATGTAAAGTTCAGCCTTAACTTTAGTCTGACACCATTGTACAGGCTCCGCTTCTGCGCTGATATTTCTTATTCTGATTTTACTGCACCAAGTCAACTTCTTTAAACTTTCTTTCTGCATTAAAAGCTGCAGCAAGTTAGAGCCTGCCCTCTTTCATGGCTGATGGATATCCAGCATCATCTAGCCATTTCCTTATCCCTTTATAGCAGTTTGTTCTTTGATAGACTTATTGGGTTAGCAAACACATGGTTTTGTTTTGGGCTCTCTTTTAACTTTTACTGCATGGTATTTGTTGTTTCCTCTTTCTTTTAATACACAATGCCATTAAACATTTATTTTTCTTACTTTACCTCCAACTTCCAGGCATTATAAATTAAACTGCTTTCCTGAGAGGTTTCTAACTTTGGCTCGGTCACCTCGGGCTCTAAGAGTTTCCAACCACAGACTTTTCATACTGTTGTGTACACCCTGCCACATGCCCCAGCTATATGTCATGGCAAGTCAGAGCAGGATTAAGACCAGATGTAAATGCTAAATATGAAACAATATATTAATAACCACATCATATTACAAATACTTGTTAACAGGGTACCACCCTTCAACTTAGACCATGTAGCATTTTGTCCCTCCGCATAAGTTCATGCACCAAGCTCACAACCTAATACCCCTACCACACCATGCAGCTTAAAGTCATATGTGGTGGAAAAAGTTCAGATTTGGGATTGAGAGCAGGAACCAAGGCATCCAATGAAAACCAATGCAAAATAAATAACTACATACTAGGTGGTAGTTCACAATATTCTGGGTGAGGTTTGGAAATTTTGGGGTCTTGAGGGGGACAGGAGGCCTCAGGTGGTCTGGATTTAGTCATGGAAGAATATCTGACCACCTGTTAAACTGTCCATCTCTTTCTTATATGATATGTATATACTTTTTATTCATATTAACTTGTTGTTTGCAAGAATGTGTTTGCCAGAACAAGCTGGATTAGAGTGCCATCAATAAAATATTTATTGGGCAGTACCACATTAAAAATTCCACATTAACATGTTGCTAATTTGCTTACTGTAATGTATGAATATAGGTTAAAATGAGATTTGGCTTGCACACAAAAAAATTTTTTCAGACTTATGTTCATGACAAATGAGCAGTCCTGTCCCTGACAGCAACTTACCAGCAAAAGGAACTCCAGAGGTCTGTTAAGGTGTAGTTTTGTTTTTTTGTTTTTTTTACCAAGCAATATTCCAAATTGTTTTAATGTGAAAATCAGTAAAGTTGTCTCACTACATTGTCTAATGTTCTGCCATGTGTGATCACTTTATAACCAAGCACTATTGTGATACTAACAGGGTGCTTCTCATTCATCCTCCATAGAACAACGCTGATAAAAATTGAGAGCAGTGTGTCTGCAAAGTGATGAAGAGGTGTTTTTTGCACTTAAAAAACAGACATTACAAATACATTTTAATTTTTCATTCAGCAGACCAAAAGGGAGCAAATAGAAGTTCACTGTTAGGGTTAACACTTTAACAATGGTAGACTGGAAGATCAGTTATTTGGTTGTACAGGGATCATTTGATCACAAAACTGGTAAACAAATTTACAAATCCTTTAATTTGTAAAGCAGTTCAAAACATATATTTTACCAATGTATTTAGCAGTTTGTCTAGAGTTCAGCTTTCCGAGAAAGGTGGAGCAGACAGGGTTAATCTATAAATTGTATTTGGTTTTCTGTAACTCAGCACTCCACTGCAGCTGTACAAATCATTAGAAGCATGTAGGGGTGGGGGGAGAGAAACATTTGCCAACTAGTCTCCCACTCACCCCCATCATAAACACTCCCTTCACGGAAGATCACATATATATCAAATATATAAGAATGGAAACTTTCAGCCAAGAAGAAACTCTTCTGTTACTCCAGAGATACCTTCTTTGGGTCATGGGTAGATTTGACAGCCTTGGCCTTACACAAATATAGTCATTTGTATAAAATCCAAGACTTCTTTTGCCGCATATAAACTTGTTGGGGGAAAACTAGTGAATCTGTCTCTCATATTTCCTCCATAATACTAAATAGATAGGATGGGCATAGGACAGAAAAGATAAAAAGCTTTCTAAAATCAAAAACGGACCCAGAACAAACAAGCAGGTTCTTAGTCCTGACTTCTGTTTTAGGTGACTCATTGAGTAATGAAAGAAGAACAAGGATGGCCTTCCTGGAGTTAACCTAAAGCAACTCTACCACTTTGGAAATAAAATAAATAGAGCCTGTAAATGAATACAGTTAATATTTGCCTATCTTGCTGTCTGTATTGCAGACCTTAAGTTCGACCTTACTGCTTCCAAAGAATCCTCATTGAATACTTTATGGAGAGGAACCAGACATCTGACACTCTGGGGAAACATCAGATGCAGAAGACTGTTTAGACCAGTGGTCGTAACTGGTGGCCCGCAAGAATCTGGGACTGCGATCTGTACGGAAGACATGGTCCGCCGCTCTGGTTGGTGCGCCAACCCCAAGCCCCCCTCCCAACCAGAGCCGCAGACCATGTTTTCCGTACAGATCGCAGTCCCGGTGCGGGTTGTTTCTCTGGACAAAACCCGCCCACTCTCCCATCGCAGGCCCAAAGCTACGATGGGGGAGTGGACAGGTTCTGGCATCATGACATCACCTCGGGGAAAGTGTCTTTCCCTTTGAGTGACACAGGGCTTCCTGCATATGCTCGGTCTGGAGTCTGTGAAATTAGTGGCCCGTGAGATCAAAAAGGTTGGCGACCAGTGCTTTGGACTGTAGCTCTGCAACAAAGTAAAGATTAGTAGTGCAGCTTTTGGATAGGTTAGAATTAAAGACAACCTACACCAAAATGTGTTCAGCTAATTGTCACCCAAGTATTGACACCAAAAGATCAAATATACATTAAGGCACTTTACTGTGTACTGTTAAAGCCATCATGTTACATTTTATTTTAAAGGGACCAGTACTCAGTGACTGCTGCATTATTTCTGAGCTAAGTTGTAATAAAAACATTTAGTCATTTGTATTTTGAGGAAACAGCAGCTACTAAGTTCATAGCTTCAGACACCATATCTTGGCCTGATTTATACATTTCTGTAAAAGTATTGGTTATAAAAGGATTATTAGTAATATATATTGTATTGCATTTGTTGTATTATAATCTTTGCATTTTTCTTCTCGCAGAGTTGGAACAAAGCTTTACTGACCAGGCTGTAAATTTTGATTGAATTTGTTAATGTTATAGCTACAGACTTAGATACTCCCACCTTGGTTTGCAAATCTAGTTTATGTTATAGAGAATATTGTAGAGAACAAACTAAAGTGTTTTATATCCAGCCCAAACTATTTTTTTCTATTCAAATTTTGGAATGGGAAAAGAATTGATTCCTAGTTGGATTCTGCTGGATATTCTCTCTCCCTCTTTGCCACGCACTGGAGATGCATAAAAAAGACAATAATGACTTACAAAAAGTGGCTATAGTTCCCCTTTAAGAAACTCAACATGTTAAAGTGCACTGCTGCGCTGTGGTTTAATGTGCATTTGTAAAATGCAGTGAAGCAGCTTGTTTCGCCAAGTAACCCTGTCTTGTGTCATGCCTCACTTGTCTTTCTTTATCTTTTATCCTCAATCCCTCTGCTGTATTCCCACTTCTAGAATTTGTTATGCTTTTCCTTTGCTAGTCAGATAGCAGAGAGGTTGCCAAGCTTTGATTGCAAAAACCAGAACAAGGAAAGAAGTCAATACCTCCCTCATTAATACCGGTCACTGAACAAGTAATGGTCCGGATAATATAAGGGAATTCACAGTCTTTGGTATGAGTGTGTTTTAAATAACGATTAACTATTGTGTGTACATTCATAAACAGGATCATTTTAGGAGGTTGTTGGTTGACGTAATGTAGAATAGAATATTTTACATCCAATTGTTGGTTTTTGTTATTGTGGAATAAAGGGTTTGTGTGATGAAATGAGGGTGATATGGATTAGTCTACTGTAAATGAAATAGTATGATTAAAATTAGGAGAATATGGGCCCCAATTTTTCATAGCTTCACTGCTGTCAAGCTGACTATTGCTTAAGCTTAGAAGCCTCCCTTTCTCCAATTCCAGGGCTTAAGCACAGATAATGTGAACTATTTGTTAATGAGAAACTCACTGCTATTCTTTTAGATAAACATGAGAAATTTATGAAGATTTGGTAACGACGGATTGACTTGTTTTTTGTTGGCCTTAATTGTTGAGTGCTTTGGCTTCCATTTTCCTGCCGCTTTATTCTTAGCCTGCCTATTTAGACCAGATGTTTCCCCACTTTGCACCTCCCTCCAAATTTCTGTTGTCACTTCTTCAACATGTGACCAACTTATTTACTTGGTTTATAGCTGAGAACACCTTGATAAGGTTTTGCACTGTGACTGTGAGGATTCTTATGTTTCTCATTAAATTGCCTGTCTTTGGACAAGTTTAAAGTCACAGGTGCACCTTGTATAACTGATAGAGTCTTTGAGGAGTTTGATTATGCAATGTATAGTTAGCTGCTAAAGGATTGAGCAGGGAATTTCCTGATGTATTGAGTAAAAAGAAGTGGGGGCTTCTTGAAATAGCAATACAACAGAAAAGCACTTCTGGCTCCTTGCCAGCTACTAGACCGCCCACCGCTGGTTCTGAATGAACCAGTGTTTTAACATTAAACAGTGGGCCTTACTAAACTGCCACCATTCATACCCTATGTGAGGCCATGCAAGTAGTGTCCCAACCATGGGCCTGGTTCATGGTTTGTGGAAGCTGTAACTGAATTGCAACCTCACCACCGGTTTGGACTAGCCCTCTAAAGTTGTTTTAAAAGTGCAAGGCGTGTTATCTTTTGTGTTCAGATGGGAATACTTCTGCTGGTTGGTGACAAGATATTTACAGTGATAACAGTTGTTGTGACAGTTGTAAGGCAATATTTAGTGTATGTAATAGATTATATATGGTGACAGATTGTATACAGTGGTATCTTTCAATTGATTGGGTTTGAGTAGCTGGTGGCATTGCCTGTAATGAACAGTTGGGCCGATGTTGTTTCCCTAGTGGCAAGACTATATGTACAAAGGATGGTAAGTTTCTGTTGGTCATATTTGCAATTACAAACTGGTTTTATATGATTAAAATTACCTTAAAATGTGAAATTATTTTTTGTGATCAATCTCCTAACATCCATTGGATGTATGTATGAAGTTTGAGGGTAGGAGTATAGGCCTACTTTAAAAGACAAAACTTGAGACAAGCCTACAAACCTAGGCTCAGTCAGGAAGAATGGATATTTCTATCATGAACTCACCTCCATTAAATGAATCAAAACTGAATGGTATTTTATTTAGGTACAATAATAAACTTTTTATGGACACTAGAATTTAGGCATGTAGTCAGATACAATCTAAACAATGTATTTTGTAAAGTATGGTTCATCTGTCAGTCATCAGACATAATTGTGCTTATTTTAATATAGCTTTCAACTGGCAAAGGCATTAGAAAGCTGGCACACTAATGACCTTATACAGATCTTAGTATGGAAAATTTGGCACATGTTTTCAACACTTTGCATGTCTGGATGTCAAGATGGTTCCCTGTTTGTTAGAAATTGGCAGCTGTGCCTGGGATCTTCATGCCATGCTCTGTTATGTGGAAAGAGGAACCTCCTTTCACTCAATTATAGATTTGTGTTTCCGCTGTTGCTTTGTATGAACTTGTATCAGAGTGTGACAGTGCAATAGAACTGCTGGGATAGTCCTGCATTCTAGGTTAAACCTCAGGCCAATTGTCCAAGCTTATCTTTACATGAAGATTTCTGATGACTTGTTTCCTGAATAACACCAAAGGAATTGTTAACTTGGCTGCTTGAAAGTTAACTCATGGAACACCAGAACTACTTAAATTAACTTGACAGATTGCATGTGACCGTTATTAGAAAAAATAATATAAAACACTTTTCAATTATTTATATTCATTTTTATATATATATATATATATATATATATATATATATATATATATTGCAATATTTAAAAAAATCTGTAAACCTATTAAGTTTAGTGCAATGGTGTCAATAGCCTAGTTTTGTCCGATGTTGGATAGAACACAATAGCAAGTGAGAGTAAAACCTCTCCAAATTTAGGAAAATCTACTATTTGCCAGTTGTCACCAAAACAAGTGTTTCTGTTAGAAGATCTTCCCTCTTTTGCTTTTTAGATGAACCAGTATTGCATCCTTTAGGTATGGAAATGCTATGCTCCTATTATTATTTATTAATATCTAGTATGTCAGCAATAGCCTCTGCTAGCCAGTAACAACATTAGAGAGGCAGTGAGGGCAAGGTGAATCAAGGAGGTAACCTATGTCTATTGAGCCAGTGCATATGTAAATATAGCAAATCTTACATACAGTTTATACAGGGAATAAACATTATGTAGACTGAAATGTGCTTCTAATGGTGTATCATTATGTTATGATGGTATATGTTTTTACAGAAACTCTTTGTAGTATGATGTGAACGGCAAGATTCTAACAGATTGACTGTGATTTGTGTCTAAAAGCTACAGGCTTTTGTAATCTGTGTCTAAAAGATACAAACTATTGTGAGTGTGTATTTATAAAACTATGTATTAGCTACCATGTGGGTTAGTGACTTTGTTTTAAAGTACCCTAACAATCACTTTTAGCTGTAAAACTTGTAAGACTGGTAAATAGCCAATAGGGACTACGTTTCTGGTAATCAGTAACTGCAGCAACGATTAATAGCAAAACAATACTAATAAACAATATATATTAGTGATACTAACTGCAGAAAAAAGCAGATGTTACAGGTAAACTCCTTTTTGCTACAATATTATTAATATTACATAGTAGTTATATAGCGCCAACATATTGGGCAGCGCTTTACATAGTCCATAGTTTACAAAGTCCATAGTTTACAAAGTCCATAGTAATGTCACCAGCTGTCCCTTGAAGGGGCTCACAATCTAATGTCCCTACTATAGTCATTAGTTCACTAAGGTGAATTTGGGGGGAAACCAAATAACCTAGCTGCATGTTTTTGGAATGTGGAAGGAAACCCACGCAAACACGGGTAGAATCTGCAAACTCCATGCAGATAGAGCCCTGTCCGGGATTTGAACCTAGGACCTAGTGCTGCCGTGCTGCTGCCACCGTTCTGCCCAAATATGTTTAGAAGTTGTTTACCAATTGCCAAAAGGCCTGTGTATGTGTGTGTGTGTGTGTATATATATATATATATATATATATAAATAAAATTTACCTGGATGCAAATGAGATGTCTATTCTTCTTGATTTAAAAATAAACCTTTTTTATATCTAGATTCAGTAACTGCAGAATTGCATTTTATTCTCCTTAGAAAAGGTTGCTAGTCCAGAAAAAACAGAAGAAGAAAGCCTTCATCAGCTTTTATGGGTTATGTTTTTCTCAGTTATTTTTTTATCTGCTGGTTTGAGGCAGGAGCTCAGACTTGAAGATGTAGCTCATAAAATATAAGGAACTTAGTCCAATGTTATCTCAAGTCTTTGGCAAAACCCCATGGGTTTGGCTCTGGCTGTCTCGAGCATCTGGAAGCTATCATTATAAACAATGGACCCCCCTACCCCAACTCCTCAGAGACAGTACAAGTAGAACATGAGAACTCCTAGCCTGCCGTGGACACCATGTGGTCTGTTCCTTCAAACTAACAAACCTGAGCGCCTTCCCCTCTCTGCTGTTTTACTTGGCACCAACATACCCCTTTCTACAATAGAATCCAGCTGTCCTTACGTCCTTCGTTAAGCTTCCCTTCAATTGCATTGCATGCATGACTTTAAAAAATGAGCTTTATGAAGATTAAAGCAAATATTTAAAAGACACCTCCAGTCAGGATAAAACTGACAACATGTATTAAATGTTTCTTGGTTCTTGGTTGTTTAATTGTGACTTGCTGCTGTATCTGCACATCCAGCCTTAATACATACTGCCAAACTTTAAATGGTAGTATGAAGACATCAAGTTTTGCAAGTATTACAAAGCACACGAAGCACGGGATGGGATGTGCTAAAACATTGCTTTGAGATACACCAAGTACTACCATTTTTTTTTAAAGTCTCATTGAATGAAAAAGGAAATAAAAAAAAGCTGCTATCACGTATAAAGTAAAGACACATAATGGTTTCCTTTACAAATGTGAATCAGCTTTCACTGACCAATGCTATCTCAGTATGCTAGATTGCTTTAAAAGGGTAATGCTATGACACCTCTGGCTAGTGACAGAGCCTACCCGCTGCCTCCTGTCCTCCCCCCATCCTTACTGGGTCATCACCATATAGTACAGAATGGGGGAAGGGGGGGGTCATAGTAGAGGACTATTAACCTCCTTGCAGTTAAGCCCGACCTTCGCTCGGGCAAAAAAAAACTGCAAGGATGGTTAAGCCCGAGATTTTGTACATCCTTACTTACCTGGTCCCCCTGTGCTCATCCAGCGTCGTCCTCCATCGATCATCGTC
>NC_092867.1:43286270-43327402 GCF_032062135.1 Pyxicephalus adspersus | reverse complement strand
ACTTGCATCTTATGACTAATATATATATATATATATATATATATATATATATATATATATAGTGCTCCTCTTTTTTAACAACATATTACATGATTGACAAATGGACAGAATCAGTGTCAGACTATATTTAGGAGAGGTGTAAATGTATCCATTTCCAGGCTGTATTGAGTTGCATTGTTATGAGAAGTTTTTTAATCTATGTACTGGGGAAACATCTAATATTATTACTTGCCTCCAATATGAGTGTTTGCTCCAGCATTGAAGAAAAGTTTTTTTGTAAACAAACAAAGCAGCTTAACTTCCAACATTTTAACAATACTGCTTATGCCAAGGAATGGCTAAATAAACAGCTGTCTTCAAGAGAAATTAATGTTGTTTTGTAAATCAGTCCCAAACATTGCTAGTTGAACACATGTGATGATAATTTACCCAAAACTATGCTAAAATCTAGATCACTAACTATAAAGTTTTGTACATATGCCAGAGGGGTCATGATAATCTATGGCAAAAATGTAGCTTGTGTACAGCTCATTAGGGCGGATTGATGAATGACCGAGCAGTGATGACTGCTGTATTTTTCTAAGGACCAGAGCACAGTGGGGTGCTACTTGTTCTTTTTCCATATAACAAAACAGTGATCATGCTGTAATCAGAAATATGGTTTCTATCTGACATCTGTAGCAGGCTTTATTAGAGTTAAAAAAAAACAGATTTTGTTTGTTGCCCTCCTATTTAGCTGGGTAGAGCAGAGTATATTCAGAGCAGATCCAATGGGATCTTAAAAATGTGCCAGTCATGATGGTGGTGGGCACATGCACAGAATAACTCCTAATGACATCCAATCGTGGGAAAGCACAGTGAGCACAAATAGCACTATGGTTTAGGAAACTAACCTTTTATAGCTTTTTAAAATGAGATTTATGATAATTTGCAAAGCATTACAAAATGATAAGGTTTTTGTATTATAAGGATTCTTATTCTGGTATTTTAGCATGCTACATTGATACCCCCTGTTGATGTGGTAAATAATGTGTTGCATTATGCAGTGTAGTGGTACAATTACCTCTTCTTCTCCACCTGAGATTTAATTTTTAGATATCTGTCCAAAAAAAAATCCAAGGTTTGCAAAGGGGGGGGGTTGCTGGAAATGTCCATTACATTGTGTTGATTGTGTACTGGGTAGAGTATTTGTTGGTTTAGGGGAAGCAGCAGGGTGCATCCAATTGCATTCCTATTTGTAGAAACTACAGGTGCGTGACTTCACTGCTAAGAATTCTGCATTTGGAGTTTGTAGACCATACAAGCACCTCTGTCCATGACCAGTAGCATGATGACTGAGAACTGTTTACTTAATCTAATTTTTAGGGCACTTTGTCATCCAACTCCAATTTGTTTGCGGGCTGTGTAGTGAGAACAGGCTCCTAGATTCCATAGGTATAAAATGTTTAGTTAAAGTATACTAAGAATGTTTTTAAACCAAATCTGTCTTCTTTCACTCATATTATTTAAAAGCTATTACACCAAGCCACATGTCCAGTGATGGTTCCTTATTGGCCAGCAAGGTACTGTAACTGGAGAGAAGACTAGTTGTTGGGTTGAGGTTTAATCTGATTGGTGTAGGTGGGATACTTAAAGGACTGATTTTGGTACATTACATAATACCAGAAAACTGTCCAACAAACACTGTAAGTACATTTAATTTATTTTCAATTTCATTATCTGCAACTATCAATAACTAGGGTATGAATATTAGTAAAATGTGTTTTACTGCCATGTTTTGACAGTTATAGTGTCCAGGAGCGATCTGTAAAAATATGTTTGAGCTTCCAGTGTAGCTATTGCTTGGTTTCGTCCTTGCTTTGGCGGGAAAAATGTAACTCCAATATTTGACACTTTGGTTAATAGTTTAGGGTACACATCTCTACTTCTTGATGAGATATGACTTTTGTTGAACCTGGTGATACACACCTACCCAACCCAATACATGTAATTTACCATTGTCAAAGTTGCAAAGAGGATCTGCAGATTTAATGCATCAGTCACCCTCTCCTCCCCTTATATCACACATCTGATACAGAGTCATAAGGCCTGACTTGGCCTGTGCAGCAGCATTCACACTTCTAATCTACATTTTTTCCCCTATATGGAATAAACATTAGCTTGACACAATTCTTGATAATTTTATATTTTCTGTTACAGAAATATTACTGGTATGTGTCTGTCACACAGTGTTTGCTGGGTATGGAGGGGATACAGAAGAGAAATAAAGTTTACTATAGTTAGAGAGAGAGATCTTTCAACAGCAAGTTCACAAGGACCCCATGACAGCAGAAAATGCATATAACCCCTTTAAGAACCACATTTAGTTCACTTGTTGAACAATGTGAATAGATCGGACACCACTAGGCTGCACACTACATAATGGACAAGATGTTACGTCCGTTCAATAGAGAAGAAACCCCTGGGGATGGGACATACTCCTACAGGAAGGGAAACCTTAACACCATATACGTGTTGACTTTCCATTAACAGGCATTTCTAAGTGAGACAACCTTCTCCTCACAGAGCTACTGCATGTACACCATGCTAAGAATTCTGTTGTTTGCTCTCCTAATGAGCAAAATCTTCCAATCAAAGAGCAAACAGGCCACACAGGAACATCCCTGAGGAGAGTCTAGCAACAAAATATATATTATATATAGGCAGCAGTTGTTTTTTTGGCTAGTAAATATTTAGATACCAGACTTTAGAAGGTTTATATAATTAACTGCCAATTGTTTATACGGCTTTCTTGTCTCTGAGGACAAGTTTAAGTCGCTTCAGCTGGAATTGATGACTAGCTTGTAGTGGTATTTCCATTTAGAGGTGTAGGCCACGGCTCACTGCTGCACAGTCCTGCATGCCGAAAGCCTCTGTTGTCTTTCCTAGGGGAGTAGAGCTGGCTTTCATTTGCTACGTCGTAGGGTTTGCGTGCGTGTGCTGCAGGCTATGATTCTAGAACTCCACACCCTGAGCTCTTTCACCACTGCATACGTCAGGTTTGTTTTTGTTTGGTTAACCAGGAGGAGATGCAGTTGCCTGATTTCAGTTGAGTGCTGCTTGTGTAGTTGTCTACAAAGAATGTTTCCTGAATATGTACATAAACTTGACAAATTATACATTTTAGTGCTCAAGGAACTCATTTTTGACAGTAGAGACGGCAGTAGAAATAATGCAGAAAAAAACGCATGCATGGCAACAAGAAATAAAAAGTAATGCATTGTCCCAATGTTTGTTGCAAATTGAAACTATAAATAGGGTTATAACTAATTTATTTACCACTAATGGCCTTCCTACCTCTATAAACTAATTTTTCTAATAAAATCACTCAGTAATATAGATTTTTTTTAACATTGCAACTCTATAGAGGTTTCCAAACTTTAAATATTTATTTTATCCAAATCTAGTTGCCAAATAATTTTGCTACCTGAATAAATCACTGCATACCCAGACAGCTCGGGTGCCCCAGGACTGGATTTAAATTTCCTGTCCCCCTAGGCCAGCTAGCATGTGTTGCCCCTCTCTAATCCAAACAGCTGGCTACTCTTAGTACTACACCACTAAAACCAGATGTTAGTAGCCGCACATGGCCTGTGAAGGATGGGGGCAGAAAAGCTGAAATACTACCCACTCTGCACCTATATATCTAGAACTGATGAGGGCAAACTGTCATCCTACTTTGCTAGCAGTACACTGGCAAGCAGGGTGGTGGACGAGAACTATTTACTATACATAGGTATGCATTACTAACAATGTTCTGCCCATCCCCTTTTAGCCAGGCACACAACCCAGCACTTTTCAGTAACCGCTAGCTGTTTTTGGGTCACAATACAGTGATATCTGTATTTCCTAGGGGGAAATCTCCCATTTCTTCAAAAAATCTGTATTGTAACTCTTTACCCAATATTAAATATGTGTGTTTAGTTACAAAGGATCGATTTAATATTTTTAGTCAGATGATCATTATATTGACTGACATCAATATCAAAATGGATAGAAAACTACATTTTGTATGCCTAGCAATACACTTCAGTTCTTCTTGGGTTATCACAAGAGAATAAACAGCTAAAGAGAATAAACATCAGCACCATATGGTGTAATAGCCCAAACTTGGGGTTTAAGAGAAGGGGTGCTTTTATGTGACTGTACTAAGGGGTTGGAAACAAGAATGAAAGTTTAAATTTTTTGTTGGAAATACCTTGCATTAAAAAGTCATCTGAACCTGTTTATTGTTATTCTATAGAAGGAAACATGTTTGTTATCTAGGAAAAGTTTAATCTTCATAATTAAGCAGAAACAAGCAAAGCTTTATTGGAGGTATTTGGTCAAGCCCAACCATATTAGTTGAATATAACTATATTGAGTGAGTGACACTACCAGAAAGAGTTGACATATGCTTGTAACAGAGCCCCAGTGTTTGGGACACTTTGGACACTCGATATGTTTTCTAAAGGTATTTATAGGTGTAGCCTGCTCAGTAGGATCAGCTAACCTAATTCTTATAGAATTGACCTCCACAGTGTACATGTTGGGACGTTGTGAGTTTTGTTTGAATACTAAAACTTCAGTATGTGGGATTATTTTAAATAAGGCTCAGTTTGTGTAAATGTACAAGGGTGGACAATTCTACATATACAAGTAATGAAATTGTCAGTATTAGAACCCAGTAAACAATTATCAGGAGCCAAGAAGAGTATTTTTATGCTGATAACAATAGCGAATGCCTCATAAAAGTGCCAGGAGTTCCTAAACGTCTACTAGGATTTAGACATCTGGTAGCATATGGAATCCACATTTTAACAAAATCACATTCTTGCCCACAAGAGGGCTGTTTTTACTTATTACATGAGATTTGTTGAATTTGAAATTAGGAATTTAATATATACCACCATGTTGTTACATAGCAATGCTCCCAACCCTTTGGTCAGTTTATCCAACCTGTAGTGGAAAGAACTTTAAACCCAAACTGAAATACTTTAGTGTGTACCAGAATTTATCTTGAAGTATTGTATTAAAAGTTCCAATTTTACAGTAAACCAAAAACAAAAACTTTACACTTCTCATTTCTGTATCTGGACATCCTCTGTAGGAGTTCCATTTAAGTTTGTAATTCATTTGGAAGGCAAACAGATAACTGTACTTTTGTGCATAATGTGCATAGTGATGTTATCCTTTCAACTTGTTTTAACTCTTTTAAAATCCTAAAAAAAATATTCAATAGGCATACACTTTTAAGCTTTGCAGTGGTCTCATCTTCAGTCTTGCAAAGTTATATAGATTCATCCCCTGTGCTGAAATAGCTTACTCTTTCTGCACAATATGTTCAGTAGAAGCTGCACCAAATCAGAGCCTACCATTTCCTTTGCTGAAGAATATTTACCATTATCTAGCCTTTTCTCCCCTGCTGAACTGTCCCTGGCATAACCCTTTTTTCATTGGATTTCAGTTCAGACAGCCATAAAGGATTTACATCATATATGGCCTTATTTTTAGCAAATACTGATTTGCTATTTTCAGCCCCTTCAATCAGCTATAAAGAAGCAGAGAGACCATTTATATACATGCTATAACATGTGAGCAGTCTGCAAAAAACAGGATGCTCATATATTTTTAGGAAGCTTCAGTATATAGTACCCTGTGTACCCCCCCCCAGACATGATCTGTTTGCATTGCATAGATATGCAGTGCATAATGCCGCTGGGTCTAAAACAGTCACTAAAATAAGTATTGTATTGAAAACGGAAATGTTTTATTTAAAAATATCTTCAGCATGCTGATTAAGGATGGGGAGAATTGACCAAGGAAGGCAAAACATCGGCATATTTAATGTCAGAGCATCTTTAAACACATATAATACTGAATGGTTTGTATATGGTGCTTATTATTCTTAACTGTTAACAGCAAGTTGGTTTAGACAGGCATGAATTGTAAGAGTTGGTATTCGCTGAATGGTGGAAGTATTTAATGTTATGTTGAAATTAGGGCTACATTCAAAGACCGTTCTATGCTTTGCATATATATTTGGGGAATTCTTTTTATCTAATCTTTTACTTGAGTTGCAGAGAATCTTGTGTAGCTGAGGACAAAAGATAAATGTAGGCTCTAGTTGTAAATGTGCTTTGTTTTTGCCTTTCTTAGGAGACTTCAAGTGTATTCTGGTAAGATATGGCCCAGGATGTAACCATGGCAGCTTGCCATAATAAAATAAATGTAATAGAATACACAACTTTGAATGGTGTTACAAACACATGGAGAGTTGGACATCTGTAAGTTCAAGCATTGGTAATGGTTACCAGTATTGGGGCTTGTGTCGACAGGCTTTGACCTATGTTGGGCAAATGAAAAGTGCTTTCAACTACATTCCTCTTGCATAATACATCAGTTTTAAGCACTTCTGAGATATAAAGTTTATAAACTGATCCATTTGCCCTTTGTTGATCTCCTCCTAAGCTACATCAGCTTGTGTCCAGCTACTTGTGCATTCCCATTGACTTGTATGGGAAAATAAATGATTTTGACACAAACAAAAGCTGATCGGCATAGTCCCCTATGGTCACCACGAATGCTTATTCTTGTTCGGTAGAAGAATGTTGTTGCAGCAATGGAGCTCAGCTTTAGCTGAACTAAGACAGATAAACAGCAGGTCTGAGAAGGTTTTATGTGCTTTTACAGAACTGGCAGCAGACAATATTGGAGAAAGAAAACATTTGTCTAAAGTTTTTTTTTTTTTAGCACACAATGAATACACAGGAAAATTCTGCCTTACGTTACAGATAAGTAATGTATTCCCCAAGGACTTTAAAGTGAAAATCAGGAATGCAACTGAAAGATCACCGTCTTAAATGCTAATATATATACACATTTTGGGGCTTAAAAAGAACTCCAAAGAACTACTTTGGATTAAAGAGAGTTGGGCAAGTACTCCTATTTAATTTTTATATTTTTGGAAAAATTCCAGTCAAAACACATTATCCAGTAATAAACACAGTGAGAATAGCTGTTTACTTGTAGCTGCTTTTTGAGTGGATGCAGGTAGGTTTGGGTATGTGACAGTAAGCCTGTCTCAGAAGGCATTCTACTTTTGTAGCTTGTGGACCCCAACTAGCAATCAATATCAAACCCCTCTGCTCATTCACCGATTAGATTAACTAGGCATTTGCCCTCAATTGATTCCTACTGCAGCTTAATTTGGCCATATACTGTCTGATTTATGCATGATCTGGAAAATGATCAACATCTCGCTGATGTTGAACATTTACCTGGATTACTATGGTGCACCCTTCAATATCAATCTGATTTCAGCAAAAGTTTGAAATGATGATTAAAGTGCTAACTTCTCTTAGAATGCTTAATGTTCTTCTCATTGCAGTGCAAAGCCATGTGGCAATGGATTGTCCACTTCTCTTACCCAATGATCCCTCCTCTGCTAGAAGAAACTGAATTCCCTATTGCTAGCCAATCAATTTTCCAATTTTAAAAGATATTCATCAGATTTCATTCCTAATCTATTAAAAAATCTCTATAGTGTATGACTGGCTCAACAGTCAAAAAAAGACATCCAGCCTGATGTTCCGTGTTTGTCCTTGTGTATATAAATAGTAGACACTTAGTCAATATTATCACAAATGAATCAGTGTGATGGAGCTAAAAGACTGATATAACAAAAACTTTACGAATAAACCCTGATATAGGAAATTCTCAATTTGTTTTTTTTTTTCCTGTTTTAGTTCAGGAATTGCTAACACCTCATCATCTCAAAAAGTGTGCTTTCATCTCTTTTTCATGGGGTCTACACAACAGAGGCCTTATAGGTAAATCTGCAAACTCTGTCAGGTACTTTACCCGTTTTACCTCTTCTAACAGTTATTCTTATAGTGTTTAAAACTTAAATTGGTCAAGATTTATATCCAATAATGGCCATGGGTTATCTAATTGCCTTTAGTTTATTGTATATAAATATCATTCTAAATACCTCACAGTTTGTCATTTGGGAAGGAAGAGGGTTTGAGTATGTTACACAAGTTTGTTTGTCAAAGCAGTGAATCTAAAAGAAGTTTGTCAGGACAAAATTAATAATAAAAAAAAACACATGCAATACATGCTCATTTGCCAATGTTTTATCCTTAATATTTTAAAAATTCTAGATGCTTGGCTTTTTACTGACCCTGTGACTCAATACACAACAGTACATATATCCCAAAAGTCAGAGGAAAGTCCAAAGTCCACTTCACTTAGTATTTCAAAATACCAAAGCAAAACAATTAGAATTTCCAGATGACACATCTTTTCTTGGGGACAGGTTTTCTTTACCGCGGTCACCCACAACCAGTTCTAGTAAGCAAACATTGGATGAAAACTCTGCCTACACCATGGTGGGTAACTAAAACTTGTAACTAATTATAGTAAATATTTCTGCCACCAATGTGAAATGTCTGGGAAAAGAAGACCGTACAAGTCAAATTAAATTATTTAACAAAGTGAAGTATATAGTTATTAAATTATTTATCCCTGTAAACCTTTAAGATTATGTGGTTTTGCAGTGACCATAATAAATTGCTGTTATGATGGTTTAAATACAACAGCCTGATTGCTAAATGTCATCTTAATCCTTTAGTCTTAAAGTTGTCACATATGCTGCCTTTTCTAAAAATCTTGTGCAAGGAAAAAAACAATGCTGCCATGTACAACAGTCATATCCCCCAATCAGAATAATTCTTTGGTGTCTTTGGAAAAGTGAATACCAAGCATGCGTTATAGTCCTTTGCACTTATCACTTTGCTGCTTGCATTTTTATATAATAATGCCATCAGTGTTAAACGTTTTCTATTTTCTGCTTTACCACAATGCTTTGCATTCTCACCCTTATCTATATTTTCCACCTCCACTAATGTTTTTTTCTCCAAATAGTTTCTAGTGAAATGCAACTATTTACATTATTACAAATGTTACAAATGGTGTGATAGCCAACAGGAGGTTCATTTCCTTAGTAGCAAGAAAAGTGCCTGTGTATTTTTTTCTGTAAGCTATTAAACAGATTAATGGTACTCTCCAAAAAAGCTGAAGCCTTGAGATGCATATATTTAATGCAACTAACAAGTTCAGGGTCTATGCTTGCATAGCTGTAGTGCACCTGTCCTACCCACTATGCTGTATTGGTGATCTTGGAATTACGTATTAGTAATACAAGAGATAAGGTGTTCCCAATCACACCAACCCAGTAGAATTCAGAATAATCCAATGGCCATTTGTTTTAGAACTATTGTAATTTTTAGTGGGTGACATTAATAGCTCCCTTTTTTGTTTTATTTGTTGCCTGAATTTACTCATCTGACCTGACGTTTTTGTATAATTGCAGTCCCACTCTGGTTAGCAAATGGCAGAACTGGAAGAGCTATCACTTGATAAATGTCTGTTGCATGATCTGGGTTGATGACCTTTCCTAAAACTGCTTGTAGTTTTCAGAAGGTGTTTGTTGTTAAGTTTATAAGAATCTAGAAAGTAGTGACAGGAAGCAGAGAGAAAGGCTGGCACTGGCCTGCGAGGGGAACAATTGCAAATTGTCCCATTTGACAGCAGCAAACTGGTAGGGTCAGGTACTCCCCATTAAAAATGGCTAGATTGGGTCACTGTCCTATTATGTTTCTGGGTACCCTAAGCAATAGTGTTTACATAGAAAAAAAATTGTGTCTTAGTTGGTCTTTCAGTTATTCTCAACCATAGTCTTTATGCATTTAGCAAATCATAAATAAATAAACTATACAGTATTTGATGCAAATAAGACCTTATTTTTGTACATTTTAACATGGTATTTTGAATAAATGCTGTTTTGTATGTCTGATGGTACATAACATGGAATCAAAGGGGACAGCCAGAGGGTAAAAATACTGACTAGTGCATGCTGTGTAATACTTCATGTTTTATCATGCTTCTGACCATTTGAAAGGATATATCCCCTTTGCCAACAATTGTGTGTGTTTTGTGTGATCCTATAAAGGGACAATCGCATCATTTCTAATGTTTACCCATATCTTCAACAATTTGCTTGCAGATTCTTATTTATACCCAATATTACTTGACATAGCATATCTTTCTTTTTTATTTTAATACTATGTGTGTATTTTGGGAAAAAAAGAGAAACTTTGTAGATGTTACATTTTATTTGCAACTAGCTACAATTAATTTTCTGGTAAAAGAACAGTCAGTGTTTTATTCTGTATATATTTTGAATTCTTTCGGTTTACTAGAAAATGTTCATGTGCAAGTGATATTTTTTTTTAAGTATTTTTAAAAGTTTTAAACTTTTTAAAGGGCCTTTTTATTTCTCTGAACTCTAATGAAAGTGAAGTTTTTTTTTCGTACTTATTTTACAAGTTAAGGAATTATCCTATAGGAAATATTTATGGAAGAGTTTGTTTTGTTTTGTTATTATACTTATGTCTGTATAAAGTATGTAACCAAACATCATCAAGATGAACATATTATCTGCGGGAAAAGTATTATATTAAATTTGGTACATAATGTCTAAAGAAAGACCTTTTACATATATGTAAGCAATGTGTTTTTGTTGTTTTAATGCATATATTAGTTTTAGTTGGAATGGATGGAAATATTGTGAAGGCAGGTCGACCACTTGCTGCCAATGCCTCTTGTGTGTTTCTATTGTATTATATTGCAGGCAACTACCTTAAATAGGTATAAATACATATATTTTACTGATAATTCTTTTGAAGTTTTTAGATTATTGCTATTGAAAATATAACACCTCTTAAAGGGAAATGTTTGCTTTGATTATAGAATGCTTTTATTCTCCAGTTTTGCTGTGTCATTAAAACATAGGTTGCCTTACTAGGATGTACTTACATTTTAAGTGAATTAGTTATAAAGGTTAATATTCAGACAACAGAGGCCCTTACCATGATTTATCTGACATTCCGTAGTCAGTCCATTCGGACAAGTTATGGATTCATGGAGTTTTCATTCACAGTGGGCAAGACTGGCAATTGCCAGAATATTTTAATGTTTGTGTAACAAGGTATTGAAAGGTACAAATAGTAGATGCAATGTCTTAAATGTTGCAGCACAGGTTAAAAATAGCTGCTGTAGGAGTAGGTGTATATAACAATCCCTTGTCAGACCCTATGGGCATATTTCAGATGACACTAAAGCTAGCAGTATTTTCAATCAACCCTAGGGTTCATCCAGTGGTTGCTGAAAGTTCCTTGAGCATTGAGCAATTTGAGCCTCTTACGGCAGTTTAAGTGTCACCGGTAATATTTTTGCCTATCTATAAGGGTGAAATTCTTCCCACTGGTCAGCAATGTAAGAAACATTCTTCCCACTGACCACCAAGCTATTGTACCGTAAGCTGTGGTTATTGTAATTGCTTGAGTTGATGACTCTAATGACCGAAACAAATTTTCAGGGGTTCCCCAAGGTATAAAGTTCGAGAAACACTGAACTAGACCATCAATTTTACAAAAACACTGGATCGTTTAAAACACTCACAACATATTTACAATAGATTCTAGGGCAGAATTAAAAAAAACAATTGAGTATAACTTTTGTCTATTGGCTAACCATTAAATTTCAGCAAAAGCCACTTTGTCCAAATTATAGTTTTTTTTTTTAGATGTGATGGTAAAAATGATTTTGATGCTAATGGGAAATTGAACCAGCATATTGAATACTTGTAGTTTGTTGCAAGAATCAATTAAAATCAATTGTTTTTTTATGATATCAAACAAAAATACCATCAAAGGAAAATTGCATAGTGTATAATAAGCTCAAGGCTACCTGGTGAACTAGAGTAAAAATAGGGCAGCACAAGATATCTGGCCTATGGGGCCACAACGTTTTAATCTGGCCTTGCTCCCTATGAAAAGGTTAGTTGCTTGGCTATCTCTGGCCTTAACATTTTTTAGTAAGGAACAGCTAAATTGGTATGTTAGCCAGTTCCCTAAAATTTTCAAAATTTTCCTAAAATTAGAAAAAATTGAAACTATAAAAATGTTTAGCCACTTGATTAACCAAAACATGGCATATAGGGAGTACACAGAAAACTAGCCCTGTAGGACCTTTACTTGCAGATTGATATGCTTCTCTTTATATAGACCCTGTTTTTTTAATGTCATCCACATTGTTGCACCTATTTGTACCTCAGTGTTACATAAATTTAAATTGTAGTCAGTTTGTTGCCTTGCTCCCATAGTGGAACCTTTATTGTAAGCACTGTAAAGAAAGTAATCTGCAGAGTTTCATAGTGGACATGTAAATTCTATTATTTGCAGCAAAATGCAAGCACTAATCAAGGTCTATATATTAGTATGTATTTTGGAAACTGTAGACAATAAGCATGGATCCTTATATGTGTTATTTTTTCTGAACTTGGGGGTCATAATTTTTATGTATAGATTGATTGATTAAAATGTTACTGGGTAACCATATGTAGTGCTAAAAGGATGGGCAGAACTCAGAATCTGGTGGACAATCCAGACTGAGCTTTCTTCCCATATTGGCATTCCGACTTGTGCCTTAAAGTTTTTGCCTTTGTTGTAGTGCTCTAGTATTTTAACAGGCAATTTATTTGTTATTTTTATTTCCAAAATAAACTGTTATATATCATTTTGTGTTTCTGGTTTATTTATTACAAAATGGGCCAACAATTTTTAAAGTGAGTTGATGTTTGGGAAATTTTAGACATGAAAAAGATACCTAATATGCTAATACCATGATGTAAATGTGTACCATTCCTTTATACATACACCCTGAAGACACACTGTTCAGACATACAAACACTTGTGATTATTAGTGTTGGTCGAAAATCTCACTATTCGATTCGACAGCTATTTGATCGAATAGTGAGATATTTTATATTATTATAGTGAGAATATTATTATATTGAGATATAGTGAGATATTATTATATTATTCGAACACCACTGAAGTCAATGGTGGGAGAATTCGGATTATTTTAAGGGACTATTAAGGGATGCAAGAGCAATCAGATTGCTCTTGCAGCCCTTTACTAGTTGTTTGTGTTCTTGGATAGAGTTTCTCATGTTCTCGGATAGAGATATCATCATTGTAGGATAACCTGTAAAAAAAAAATTAATTAAACACAAACACTTTAAAACATTAATTTACCATTCATTTTTATTTTTTTAACACATTTTTTTTACATTTTTTATCCAAATTTTTGCCGTCAAATCTCGTTTTTTTTTTTTTTTCGGGTCGGGTCTATCCGAATTCCAACAGCCATATTCGGGTCAAATATAAGGACAACACAAACTTGAACACCAACACTAGTGATTATCACAAAGTCAGTCCAGCGAAATAATGTGCAACAGGTAGCAAGTGCATGTAAATAGGATGTGTCTTAAAGAAATTAGAGATCATCAATGATGAAAAAAAAGGTTCAACCATTATTTTATGAAGTAGTACTTGGTTCAGGTTAGGGTTAAATGTGTTTTGTAGCTTGTTTAGGCTACTTCTCCAGCTTTAATAAACTTCAGGAAATTACCTCAGTATATATATATTTCCACACTGGTAGGATAGACACCTCAATCCAATCTCTATGGAATGTGACAGCAGATTTTGATAGCCAAGAATAAGATTGGTATAAAAGCATAAAGCATATTAGTATAAAAAGGATAAAGTATAAAAGCTGGGGCACCACCCTTTTTATAAATACATGAACCATTCTTTGGTGCTAGAAAGTCTGCATAGGTGTTGACCATTTTATTTACATAAAGGTGTTTGTTTATTTTTTTTAAATGGGAGATGTTGAAACAGCAATATATGTTGTAGACATATGGTGTCCTAAACCTTTACCCCTTGTGATATTGTTGGTTCCAGATTAAAGTAAATTACCTCTTTAACACCTCTTGTGAACCAGTCATTTTCTCTGTATAACATCTGCTCCTGCAGGGTACTTTTCTATTTAATATTAATACCTTATTTTCAGCACAATAATGTCATACCAACATGCATAGATTTCTTACCAACATACATATACTTTTCATGAGGTCATCTTCAGGGGTGTGGTGGAGCAGACATGAGTGGAAACTTTTTTGGGGAATGGGCACGCATCCCCACTTATTTTGAAAAGAATTTTTTGCTGGTCTTCAGCTCTGGGCCATTCACTTGCTGAAAGGTCATTTTTTTTCTATCCAATGTACAGGTTTTTAAATTTCTCACTACACTGCCTGTTACTTTGGTTGTGTTTGGGTGATTTTTGGGTGTACAGGTTGACATTTTTTTCTATCCAATGTACAGGTTTTTAAATTTCTCACTACACTGCCTGTTACTTTGGTTGTGTTTGGGTGATTTTTGGGTGTACAGGTTGACAATCGAAAATCCGGCCATCAATGATCCGGGTCCTTCAGTTTTCTGGCATGAATTTCATTGCGCATTTTCAATACATGTACTGCATTATACTGTTTAGCCACTTATGTTTTGATGGCGCTGTTCTCCAGAAACAGCTGTTAGGTCTTGCTTGCTACACTAAATACACCTTGAGATGTCCCTGCTGCCTGCTTTCTGGAACTGTGCCAGATGTCCATATGTGCTGCGGAAGGAAGATAGGTCTGTGTGTGTATATAACCTTCAAAAATCCTGGAATTTTTGAAAATCGGGCACTCCTCAGGTCTGGAGGTTGCCTGATTTTTTATTTGTCAACCTGTATAAAACATTGCTTGGTTTGAAAGAAACAGGGAGGCAAAAGTCCCGATTTGTTAAAGTTCTCCAAGATTGGAAAGGATAAACAATTTTGAGTGAACCTGGGTATTGCAAAAACCTGGATCCGATCTGGTCCAGGACTTAAACCATTTGTCAAAAGAGAGCAATAGATATTATATATATATATATATTATATATTAGATAAAAATACATGCCAGGTTTGTTGGATCACCCAGGATAGTCTATCTTCTCCAGTCTTGGAACACTTAAATAAATCAGGCCCAGTGTTTGTAAAAGATCCTCCTGTGGGGTTATTCTTACATTTAGGTTACATTCCATTGTGATTACCTTAAGGTGACTAATGTCATCTAGTTAGGGTTTATTTTACTTTATTATAAAAAAAACAAGACTACACTTTGCAGTATTTTCAATGTGATGATCTAATTGAAGGAGCAACAATTATGTCCACAGTTATGGCTCATTTACACTAGCAACGGGATGTCAAAAGACAAGCAGCTAAAAAACAGGAAACATGCAAAAGTGTCAAATCACAAAGACACATGGGTAATTTTTATGCTTTTGGTATTTTAAACCATGATTAAACCATGATAATGTGTACATCAAAGTTATTACAAAAATACAAATAGATCTTTAGGAGGGATTTATTCTTGACATTCAAAAAACTGGCCAATGATAATCCGGATCCTTCAGTTTTCCGCCATGTATTTCAGAGCGCATTTTCAAATTTACACTGTTTTCTGGAGGCGTTGTTTATGTTTTATTGGTGCTATACCCAAGAATCAACTGTTCGGTTTTGCTTTTCCCCCACAAATTGAAGCTGTTTCCGTTGCTGAGAATGCTGTTACTGTCAGTCATAAGGATGATCATCCTGACAGCCCATCTGTTATTTAGCTTCTTTTCGAGGGTACAGTAATGATTAAAATTCTGAGGCAATATTTTGTTTAGCTGAACTAAAATTCTGTAAAACTGTTTTTTTTTTTGAACAATAAATAAATTACATTTGCTTTTCATTTAGTGTTATTTCATTTTAATATATACAGTATATATAACCTTCAAAAATCCTGAATTTTCAAAAGTCCGGCACTCCTCAAGTCTGGAGGTTGCCGGATTTTTGAACGTCATCCTGTACTAAAATGTATACATTATCATATTATCCTTTTGTCTTTTGAATGTTTAATTTTTTGCCATTATATCTAACCAAATCCATTTCAGCAAACAACATGGTTGTCTTTTCAACAGTTTTACAGCATCCTTGAAGTAAGTTTAAAAGAAAGCTAAGAAGAGCTTGTATGCTATCCTTCATTTAGATGTACATCATACTTATACAATAGGCATACAGCGTTGTATTACAAGACCCCCCCGATTAACCCCCCCTCACCCAGATTCTCCCATGATAGTCTACCTTCTCCAGTCCTGGAGAACTTTATTAAACCAGGCTTTTTGTGTATGAAACCAGTTAAAGTGTACCTTATATCTATAAACAAAACTATTTTAAACTTGTTGGTAGACTGTCAGGTTTTTGTTTGCTATATGTGTCCCATTGGGGATATTGCATTTCCCATGGCACATATGTCTGGAGACACAGACAACATTTGATTTAGGCTATGGCATTAAAAGTAGACAACATAGTCAAACCTGTAGAGTCCCAAAAGTAAAATCATACAACCTCTATGTTTACCTAAACCACGAATGGACCCTATACAGTGTTCATAGAAGCAAATACTGTATAACATTACATTAGATAGCTCAGATCTGCAGCTATTTTGCAGCGAGTTGTTAACATTTGGTTACTTTGAGAAATATGTGTGTGTGTCAGGCCCTGTCACTGCACTGATGAACTTTCAGGAAGCCAATTGAAGTGGATTTCCTGCACTGCTCTGACATGATCCATGAAAAAATAAATAGAAAACAGCTCTATGCTGCAATGACTCATTGGTATAACTGGAATATAATGGTTTACAACAAATATAAGTACTTAATAAATATTATAATAATAAGCTAGTGTATATGTAAAACACTTATTTTTTTACTAAATATTTTCCTGTTGCAAATGATTCTATCAGTTTATGACCAGAAAATCTTTCTTATCCTCCTAGCTGAAAAAATAAAAAATGAATACATGTGTTCCCTGTGACTGCTAATGTGTGATCCTGCAGCCCAGTAAAGGGTTAATGCTGGTTTGGCACATTATATTTTATATTTATGTTAAAATTATATTCCCCCCTCCTTGTAGATTTTAAGCTCTTTTGAGCAGGGTCCTCTTCTTTTGTTTCATCTGTTTGTATCTGTCTATTATTTGCAACCCATATTTATTGTACAGCACTGCGTAATATGTTGCCACCATATAAATACTGTCTTTTATTATTATTATTGTTAATGATAATGATAATAATAATAATATTAATAATATTAACAATAATATATGTGGTTGCCCTGTATATTTTGAAACAAAACTACCAAGACTAGCCCACTTACTGACCCTATGCTGCAAATGAGCGCAGTGGACCGATGAAGTTGCAGGGTTGTCACCTACAGGTACATATTGAATATTGCTAAGCAAAATGCTTGAAAAGAAGATGGCATTGTTACTTAACTGGTCAAAGATCTTCATCAGCTTGGATTTTGGAAAAAAAAAAACAACACAAACATTAAAAAATATAGAAATTATTAATAACTAGAATTTTTATAGCACTGACATATTACCCAGCGCTTTCCAAACTCTATAGTCATGTCACTAACTGTACCTCAATCGGGCTCACAATCTAATGTCTCTACCATAGTCATATGTCATTAACACAACCTAAGGACATTTTTTAGGTAAGTTAATTAACCTATGTTTTTTATTTGTGAGAGGAAACTGGAGTGCCCGAAAGAAACCCCCGCAAACACAGGGTGAGCATACAAACTCCTTGCACATGTGTCCTGGCCCAGATTCAAACCTGTGACCTACCACTAGTAAAGGCAAGAGTGCTAGCCACTTAGCTAACTTTATGCATAAAGTGCTCTTGATCCCCCCAAAAAAAAACAAAAAAACAGGATTTTGCACTGTTATATAAGAGTGAAAACTGTTTATCTACCATAAAACATTATAGTGCTTGGTGTACACACTTTATCAATTGTAGCCAACATGCCTGCTCATATTCTGTAAAAACGCTAGCTTTAGTATTTAATAAATCAAACATTACCATTCATATAATGTGTCTAGACAAACAAAACTGCATGATTTGGTTTACAATTAACTTTTGTTCTATTTTTTTATTTTAGGGTATGGGCTGCATGCACATTGCAACTTGCTTCCTAAACTAAAGGTAGATGTCTAGCTTAAATTTCAGTTCATTTATCCTGTATACTTGTATATCAGTGAAAATACAGGCATTTCATTGGATTTATTTTTATGTAAATTAAATAAACTATTTTATGTATAAATGACTGAACCCCTTTGTGAGCTAAAAGACTAGTTCTTAAAGCAAATTTGAGACACATTGGACTGGCATTTAATCTACTGTAGAGAATAGGTCAGACGAAGCAGCAATTTATTTATAGTAAATATGTTGTAACCTGTACACCAGAATTTGCATTTTAAATAATTTACTGTTCAACCTCTATTTGGAAGAATGTAATGCTTTGGAGTATAAAAAAATAATAATTTCACTAGTGAACAGTGCACCTGGAACAGGTATGTTGTACCCTCAGCTTAGTTATTTTTAAGTAAATATTTGTAATTCTTAGAGACTTTCTAACGTCTGGCATCAAACTGACAGATTGGTGGAAACCAACTATGGGGCTCTGTATTTATAAAAAAAAAAGTATCTACATAAAATGTAACAAAGTAACTACAGATCTGGCCACAGTCTTCACAAAATAACTACAGACTATTTTATTCCTTCTATTGTAGGAACATATTGTTAGCCATTAGTAAGGACCACAAAACAGGAGTTCATAAAAGGAAAAAATTTATTAAGCAATTAAACTGTTTGTGTGACTGACTTACTGGTTTTAATAATTTTGCAAACTTCTGCACTGAGATTGAAGATCTTCAGGATACTTCAATAGACCTTGTAAATTTCTCCAGCTGATTATAACTAACCAGACACTCCCATTCAGGAGGCAGTTTGGAAAGAACATGGTCAAACAAACAGCTATTTCTACAGAACTGTGACAGGTAGGAATCTGCAAAAATTTGTAAAATAACTTCTTGTAATGCAGGGCCATCATTGGGGGGATGAGGGGTACTTCTGGACCAGGCCCAATTAAAGCAACCTGACTTTTGCAATGCTGGAACTTTTAGACATGGGGAATAGGGCCAGGAAAGTTTACCTGGTATGGATCCCAGAAATTTCCCATGGCAGGCCTGTTGCAATTTACATGGAGTTTCTAAAAGTTTAAACTTTGTTGTTTAATTAGCTCCCAATATTCTGTATAAAAGTGGCTGTGCATTAGTAATGCAATAATGCAATAGTAGTTGCATGATTACTGAATAATTTGTTGATAAAGGCAATTAGTGATGATTTATAATATGACAGCTAAGATTAATTGCTTAGTAAGTGTTTGTACTGTTCCTCAACTGCTAGTTAGCACTCAAACGCCATTTCACGTATATGTATTGGTACTATTCATTCTTATTAAGTATTTTGTGAAGTTTTGTACTACACTACTGAAAATAATACAGGTCCAATTTTCGACCTCTGTGCTGGGTTAGGCAGCCCATTCAAGTGAATAGGCTGTGAAAATGTATTTTTTCAACAATGTAGTTTGGCCTGCTGTTATTTTACTATCATTTCTGCTGTTAAGCATGTGACCCGATCAGAAATATAATGACTGCCTTGTTTCATATTTGATTCTGTAGAGATGGCATTTTATTGGATCTATTTTGAGGTTTTAAGACTAGCTGTCACAGGTTTTGGTAGTGGTAAATATGTGCAATGCTTTACAGCAAAGTTTCCAAATGTTAATATAATGCATAAGTATATGAAACCTTTAATTTGGACATTTTGAGTGAAGCTATTCTGGGATCCAATATTTACAGCTTGCCCTTATTCCCCAGCCATCATATCCTGTGAAACCACCCCCAAATCAGTCATATTTCTGTCTCCTTGTTGCTCAGTATAGCTAGTCTTCAAAACACCCCAGGGAGAATTCCCAGAAAGTAAACCTTCACTTGGCAAGGTGTGTGGCCAGGACACTGACCCCTGTGCTTCAGCTCTCAATGGGTCTTTATTTTTATTCTGTTGCTTGCCCTTCCTGCAGAATTTGTGTAACGATAACAACCAGTTAACACTTGAAGTGGCTTTTTGGTCTGAAAACATTCTCTCTTTTTACAAGCTATATACATATTACTTATAATGCATATCTTGGTTATGTTTATCTTTGCTGTGGTTAAATTCAAAAGGGGTAGACACTATTATATCCAAAGACTGGCAATGTATATATATCCACCCAAAGATGCATTTTATTCAGGGCCAGCCATACAGAATGCATTTCCATGCACAAATATCAAAAATGCAGGTTAATCTTATACAATGCCTACACATGTATCAATTTCTAAGCTTATTAAAAACTCAGTGTGCCCATAATTATATAGACTTTTTATTTTTCCTGCAATGTGTGTTAGCAGTATTATTGTCCTGGACCTGTCATCATTGCATAGTGCCTGCACACAGGTAAGCCTGTGCCATAATTGGTAGGTATGCTGTGCAGGGATCATTATGGAGGTAAATAATCAGCAACAAAATCTCTTTGAAAATATTTGAAATATAGCTTTAACATTTATATTCACTTTAAAGCTCAACTCTAGTTCAACGCCTATCCACCCCTTTCCTCCTTTGGGTTAAATAGCACTTAGAGTATTTTTTCAGAAAGACATCTAGTGATTGGAAGAGATTTTTGTGGAGGACAGCACTTCAGAAGAATAAAGAATCACTGTCTCCTCCTAACATACACTTTTTAAAAACCAGAGCTGGACTTTAAAACGTAGCACTTAACATATATCTTAGTTCTAGGGATAAAAACTATATTACCTATGTAACCTGGGATTTAGGGGCTGCACATAAACTAGTAATCAGATACAAGCACAAATACATGGTGCCTGTGATTCAGCACTATAATTAGTTTAGGCCGATCAGGATTATTTCCGTAATACAGATCCAGATGTTTAGGGATCAGTATGAACAGCTATTTACAGTATTTCCATGTTAATTACAGTAAAGTGGATCCAAACACAGCCACAGAACCCAGTGGTGCTGTTTTGTGGTTTTACAACTGGCCGACTTTACACCAACTCAGGCTTTTCTCTAGCATTATTTAAGGCATTGCATCATATCTTTTTAATGGTTGCTGCAGTACAGTCCCATTCTATAATGCAATGTAAAATAAGCCTCCTGCTACTTCATACTCTTATCGTCTTGTGTATCAAGGAGCACTGTTTATTGGCCCTGACAGGTTTTGAACAGGGTTCCATACTTTGGTCATTTAGATGATGCTGGAGCAGCTATCACGTTTGTGTTGTTTTTATTTATTTACTTTTGGCTATGGGTTTTGATAGTCAGTTACAACTGTTGGTTCTGTCCACTCACATTTTCCACAAATGCTTCTACTGTTGCAGGCCTCTCCTCCTAGCAATGGCTGTTCCTGTTATGTCTAAGACCAATTGATCTTGCACAGAACAGCCAAACTAAATTTAACCAATTTAATATTTAAGCACGCAAAATTTACCACAAAAAAAGAAGCAATATATATATATATATAGTATAACACACATTTTATACAAATATAGGCATATGTGTGTGTATATATATATATATGTATATATAGAATATATATGTGTGTGTGTATATATATATATATATATATATATATATATATATATATATATATAGCTAATATAAGATTTTACAGTAACAGGCACACATATTATATCACATTCAACTAGTTAATTTTTACAAGAGTCTTACAACAATTTAAATTTTCCTAAATAGTGAATTGCAGCAAATGGTAAAATTGGGCTGCTTTGGAATGATGAACTTGTGTTATGTTAAACTGCATAGGATCCTATAACTCTCTTCACACCTAGTATGATTATTTTGTTGGATTCTTTACCAGGCAGCACCATGGCATTATTCCAGGCTGCTTGCTTATCTGTTACAGCAAAAACACAGTGTGCAGTCTGATCTTCGGTAGGGCTCAAGATGTAAGAATGGTTTATCCTAGTATCAGCAAATATCCCTACTGGGGATTTTTGTAAAACCTTGTTGCCAAAGGCTTGGTAAGGACCGTCGGCATGAGCACAAATGCACATAAAATACTAGTTGAAAGGAATGACTGTCAATCAGAGTTTTCTAGCACCCTAGGGCCTTTTTCAGATGTGCGGCCTAAAACCACACAATAAGAAAACCTTGGGTGCATTACAAACTGCTGGTATGCACCCAGGAGCAGTAAACCGCTCTGCAGGTTAACAAATTGCTGCTTGTTTGTGGTGGTGGTGCAGTTCTTCATACAGAGATGTTGCTTTCAGGAACCTAGCCAAAACACTACAATACAACTGGATGCAATTTCATGCACAAAGTGGTTTCCAGCTATTCCTATTTAATTGTTTGGACCATGGCTAGGGGAGAGTGGCCATGCAGTATACCACCACTAACTAAAAACAAAATAAGTTACCTTACACACCCAACAGGCAATACATAGATTATCACATTAAATAAATTCTCCTACTACACATCGAATCACAAATCAAGTGCACATTTACATTAGAGTCTAAATACTGGATAGTCAATATGGGTAAATTGCATTTTTAGTTTGCCATTATGTTTTGATTGCTTGCTAAATAGGGCGACCCAACAACATTAAGAAATGTACCTGACACTCCTATTTACAACATACTCCCTAATTACTCCATCTATGTGTACTGTTCTAAATTAAGTTTGTGGGAACACCACAGACCATTTGCATATGTATTTACTGATAGCTGAAGGTCTAATGAACTGTGTATTCATTTTTTTGCCATGGCGTTGTGGTGTCATATTTTCATTCATACACCTTGTGTTCTATTTGTTGGTCTTTTTTTGGCCATCATATAACCAGACATTTATTGTTTACAACTCTCATGTTACTCATATTCTTTGCAGCACTTTATATTACTCATGTTACTCATATTCTTTGCAGCAACATATTACATGCTCTTTGAAGAGAGAGATAAATGTTCTAGTACTAAAACAATCTGGATAAAACACACAGTCCATCCTTGTTAGGTGTAACTATGGGTCTAAAAGAAATTATTGTTTTAGTATTAAAGCTGGAGCAAAAATGTCTCTATTTTATCAGAAAAAAACTGTGTTACATATTACTGGAGTTTCTTGATGAAGTTTTAGTAAGGAATAGCAGTTGCGTAACATATATATTGTTATAAAACTGCACCCATTTAAATTTAAATTATGTAGAACTTTGAAAGAACACAGCCCATCACTGAATTCATCCAATTGACTTGAGGGGTATCTTCTCTAGTAGAAATCCAGTTGAACTTTAGGTATGCAACTAGCAAAGCTTCTCCTTGCTGTTTAGGGGATTGTTGCTTTGACTCAGCAATGGGTGTATTGAACTTTCCATACAAAGAGCAAGATTCCTTCTTTGCAGCATGCTAGCTACTTTGTGGTTGATTTCTAAAGAAATTTGAATTGTATGATGTTAAACAACCTTATGTTTTAAAGCACATAGAATATATTTAGCTGATCTAACGTGAAAGTTTACTTGCTATGTATAATACACAGTAGAGGCAGATGATCAGGGTCAGGAGTAAATTTGCTTTCATGCTACAGACACTAGCATTTACTTCCTGTATTAGACTTTTTTTCTGTCAACCTTTGCATATTTTATTGGGTTGCTGTTGGCATTTTTAATTAGTTTATTTCAAAATATTATTAAGTCCAAAGTTAAGGACCTTTGGACCACTGGTAAGCTTTTTACATGGTATTGGTTATAGTCTTTGATCACTATTTCAGAAATCACCAGCTCTTTCTTCTTTAAACTCTTACACTATTACACTATCCCATTCATTACAAGGCTTCTAATTCCTGATCATTTAGGGTTGTATCGTAAGGTAAAAACTACATACTCTTGCTCGGTAATGAAAAATCTAATGTGTCCCAAAGGCATTTATCAATCTGGCGGGGTGGATCACTAAATGACCAACTGGGGAGGACTGCTGTGTTTTCCTATGGAGGAGGAGATAGCAGGGTCCTTCCCCCTTCCCTCTCTCTAGTACGTAACGGCTTCATGTATATAGTAATTATTCGCTCTTTTTACTCTGAAAACAGTCACAGAAGAACGTTTCCAATGACAGAAATTTGACATGTGTATGGGTCCAAAAGACAGTAAAACATTCTGTGATCTCAAGACATTTATTACAGCTGGTCACTTGGCATTTTAATGGTGTGCCCACAATAGATAATACAGTGGTTTCCCACTTTTCTATACATGTGTGTTGCAGAAATGTGTTTCACATATTTTAAACATTAAATATGTTTTACACATAGTTTAACCCTATTTAACGCACCCCTTAAAAAAGTAAATAATGTGACCTGCCATACTTTAACTATGAAGCATCTGCCAGCACAGATCAAATTCCAGTTTTGCTTTGTAGATTACTAAGTCTCAATAAATCCCTGAAAATAGACTATAGCACTGTATGCACAAAAGATGTATCCTCACATTGGATGTGTTTCTAGACTCCCTAATGTGCCTTTGAGAGTAGTGTTAATTTAAATGTATTTTATAGTTTAAATAAAATGACTAGCATGTGGTAATAATTAGTGAAATATACATTTCTGTAAGATGAGAACCCCCTGTACTTGGACTGAAAAGCTCACATTTGCTTTGACAGTCTCTAGGTCCATATTTCATTAAACTCTTTAGAACACTTTTAGGATAAGGTTAGAGACTTTTTAATATTCCAGTAAAAGTGTCGTCATCTAAATGCATCTGAATAACTTTTATCACAACCTGATCCACAGCATTTTTTAAAGTGTTGGAGCCAAGGCAATAGAGGTGGGAGTCCCTGAGTTACATACGAGATAGGGACTGTAGGTTTGTTCTTAGGTTGAATTTGTATGTAAGTCAGAACAGGTACATTATTTTAATAAATGCAATTAGGACAGATGTTTGTCTAACCATATTATTAGGCAGCGTGGTGTCAGTTACTGTATAAAATCCTCACTGTGAGTTTATCACAAACAAAGCAAAAAAAATTTATGGAGACTAGACATTTATTAACTTCTGGAGCAAGCTGTGCTTTGATATACAAAAAGAAACAACTGCAGAATTTGTCTTGGTCATTGAAGAGTTACAAGATGTTACAGATCAGCTCCACTCTTAAGATCAGCCCCAACATCAGCTGTGTTAAGTAAAAAGATTTCTTCTGCAAGTCATGCAAACTGCTACCTCCCCCCCATCAAGCCTCCGCCCCGCACACGAGCAAGCAGGGAAGCCCTGTTTGTATCTAGGAGGTGTCCGTATGTCGGATGTCCTTAAGTCGGGGACTACCTGTATAAGATATGTCTGTCACAGTAATATAGACTACAGTCCCTAGTGTGTATTTAGCCAGGGAAATACCTTGCAGTGACCTTTATAAACAAAAGAAGCTGGCACGATGGCAACCACTCTTACCTGCAGCACTAGGGTCCCAGGTTTAAAACTTGGGCGGGGCATTAGCTAAATCTATAAAATTTGTATTCCATGTACAGTGGCAGGTTGCCACTAGCACTTTTACAATTACATCTACAAGGTTCTGGTATGAATCTCTGCCAGAACACTATGTTCTCCCTTGGTTTGCATGGGCACTACGGTTTCCTCCCACATGCAAAAAACATGGAGTTAGGTTTTTTGGCTTTCCCACAAAATTGGCCTTAAACTGTGTTAGTGACATATGACTTTGGAAGGGACATTCCATAGTTTGTGAAAAGTTTGTAAGACCTTTTGAGGGACAGTTTGTGACATGACTGTGGACTTTATAAAGAGCCGTGTAAAATGTCAGAACTATATAACTAAAAGTTATTAATAACATCTTTAGAATCCTGTAGCTATGCTAGGTATGATCACTATAAGAGGTCAACGAGCCACAGTTTGAGAACCCCCATTAACTTTTGTAGGAAATGTTAACAATTTTTATTTGTTTAAAATGTTTTTTTACTTATTAAGGCCACAGCTGGCACAGGGACAACTGAAGAGTGAAGCAAATCAGAAGAATTGGGTTTTTAAATGAGAAACAGTTGCTGCAAGTGAAGGACAGTTGAGAGTAATAAATATTTATTACTACTTAGATGAAACAAATTAGCTATTTGTAGCACTATTTTGTAGCATTATTTCTGTATTTCCAGAGATACCAGCAAGGGATGAGTCATTCAATGTGTACACCTGCTTCTGTATGTCTGAGTCTAAAAAACTATAGTGATGGCTGACTTTTCCAGAACAGCTGTTTTCTAAATTCACTTTACTTCCTGCCATTTAGAAAGGATTGGAGGTCCCAAATTCTGAATTTATTGGAACTCAGACTTTCTGTTTTAATTTCTGACCTTTTACATGACTTGCTAAGGGGAAAGTCATAATTTTGTAGTTTTTGAGGTTAAATGTCGCCTTAATTGTTGGGGATGCCTGAAGGACTGTGGGACCATGTCCCTTAAGGTAAAAAAAGAATGTAAAACATCATGTGATCTTGTCTAAAATGATTAGTAAAGCATTGGCAGTGATAGCTGTTTTTTAAATATAGGCTTTTGCTGGCTGCCAACTTTTTATGTTAGTTACAAACCCCTTGTATTGTCACCAAAATTGCTGGGCTGGGGGTAACCTGTAGAAGCATTTTCATTTTCAAGTGATTTTTTTTTTTAGGGACATTTATATAGCAATCTACGATTAATTAAAATCAGAATGCCTTTCATTAGCACCCAATGCTTGCAAATACAATATTTTTCATGTTAAGTCAATCAGAAACATTTCTGTAAGTTTCACACTTTTATACATTCATTAATTACACTGCACTGAAACCCAATGTATTGTAAAGGAATGGGGCAAAAAGCATTCAGCTGCTTTTCTTTTTTGACAAAAAATTGCCCTTGCAACTCCTATGTTGTGAGGAGTTTAGGTGGAATCTCAAATCAATGGTATCGGGGCGGGGGTTCCTAGATTTTCTGCCCCCTCACCCTAGGGAATTGTAACCCTTACCTATTCCGAGAAAGGGTTAAAAAAAATTCCTACAAATTGAGACACAACATATATGCTAGAAAATATCTTTAATACTCCTTGTTTTACTAATACACACTTTTGCAGGATCCAGCGATGTATAAAGTGTCCCACGACATCCCCTGTCCTTTCAGTCCCAATTTGTGCTGAAGGACACATACCCACTGCCAACATCAATCAAGGACTAATAGCAGCATCTCTTGGATGTTTACCATAGAACCACAATGCATGCACTTTGCTCATGATGAAAATATTACAATTCAATTTTTATTAAAATAATTTTTTTTTTTTTTTTTTTTTTTTTTTGCAATGTGTTAAAAAATGTTCACTTAAAGCAAAACTGCAAAGCAATGGTGGTGGTAGAACACAGGCTGAAACTGCTCAGAATTGCTTAGAACTTTAGTGTACTCTAATTAAACTACCTAACCCAAGCATGCCATCTAGTGGACAAAATGCCACTGTGTTATGACTAACAATTTGCCAGCACAGAGGTTTACCAACTTGGAGACACTATGCTTTTAAAGCTGTGATGGGAGTCTGCCATAGAGATCATTAGTAGACGGGGCCTGTAAAACTCCAGTTCCTAAGGGGCCAAAATATGCTCACTTTTTTATTTGTCTAACAGACATAGAGAGTAATAAAATGACTGTTGTATAAAAATCTTGACCCTTTTTGATTTAGAATGATTCACTTTGAAGCTAGCAAGTTGACTGCATACAGGGCAGCAGGTACCTGCATATTTCACAAATCTTGAAACTAAAACTTTAGCACACTTTATTATGCTAATAATAATTTCAAGTCTTTCAAGTCTGGTTTCTTTTCGCCATCTTACTCTTTGTCCACATTCATGGTGGTACTCTGCTGATTCACTGAGCAGGAAATCCTGAGTTTCTTGGTCTGTTTTTTTTTTTTTTTTATTTCTGTGTAACCTACAATTTGCATTATTTAAAAAACCTGTCTAACACTGACTTGGGGTGGTGTAGCAATGTAGGAAGATCAATGGGTAATGCATAGCACTTTTGCATAGCACTGTTCTTACTTATTCAAGTCAACTCTCTAGTGTAGTGGAGAAAAGATGTAAATCATTGGGTGTTGCAAAAACCTTTCCTAACCCCCTACAGTTTGGGTTGGTCACAATAGTGCTAGGTATTCTACTTGAAAAATCACAGTATTCCCATTTTTTATAGAAGGCCAGCCCATTTTTGCAATTTTTTAATATTTTTTTTTCACTTACAACTTTAAGATTTGTAAAATACCCACCAAAATTCATATTTTCAGAAAGCGTTGAACTAGTAGAATGTACAGATGATAGTTGAAAATAGGTTGCCAAAATATTAATTAAAATATAAATATTATGTAACTACCATATTCTAATCTTACAGGCCATCATCCTTTAGGATATTTAAATGTTTAGGATACTTTTAAAACTAGGAAAAAAATGTTTTATTTCATAACCTTTTACATATAAATGCTTTTTTAACATTCATGAATGGATTTGTGTTTCTGAAGCTAGCAAGAAGAAATAATGTGAATGGCTGTATCAGTGTCCAGATTAAGTCCCCCCCCCCCACCACCACTACTGGACCAAAATATGAGTATTGTGAGATTTTCATAGATTGGTGGGTAAGGCTGCAAAGTATAACTTGTATTTTCTGTACCTTAGGAAATAACTTGAACATAAATTGAGCTAGTTATTGTTTTCCAGATCATTTATGTGTCTTGGCACCACAAGCAGATACAATAAAATTGCTGTCTTGTCACCCAGACAGACTTGAACTAAAAAACTTAACCCAGCTTTCCCATCAAAATTAGCAGTAATACACTTCTAATAACAAAGTACATTTATATAATTTAATGTTTTCATAAGGGTTGAAGATTGGAAACAAAGTTAAAACACCTTGATGTACATGGATCTTGTATCAAAACTATGTAGCCCCACAGAGACAAAACAAAATACAGAAAAAAAAAATCTTCAAAATGACTGGCTGACCAATTTATCCTAAATCAAGTCTATGATCATATATATTCTAGAAAAATTAGGGGTTAACACACAATTTTTTCAACAATTAATCAGAATGTACACAACTTTGTCTTGAATAAAAATACATTTATAAACAAACCACCTAAAAATATAGCTAAGCTCTGAAGTACCAGGAAATCCTTGACAAATAAATGGCAATGCCCAGATCCTTGTCCAAATGTGTTTGAGGTTTGCAATGTCTTGCAGCAAGTAATACTCTCCAACCTACTAGATATCAGAAACTCTGTATGTTAAACTTCGCTAGGATTGTACACAGAGATGTG
This sequence comes from Pyxicephalus adspersus, assembly GCF_032062135.1. Taxonomy (NCBI): domain Eukaryota; kingdom Metazoa; phylum Chordata; class Amphibia; order Anura; family Pyxicephalidae; genus Pyxicephalus; species Pyxicephalus adspersus. The sequence goes on along the minus strand of NC_092867.1, from coordinate 43,298,138 downwards.
CACATGATAAAAAAAAAAAGAAAATCAGCCAAGTTTGTTTTATTGCAGAAGAGACATATCCGGTTCCTTTTGCAATGAAGAACCTTCCTCTCATTTTTTTTGAAGTTCAGTTTCACTTTAAAGTTGAAGTGAACTTAAAACAAAAGTTTTCTTTGGTTTATAGAGCAAGGTTTGGTAATAAGGAAGGATTATCTGCAGGGAGACCACAGTAAATACATGACTGCTCCTTTGTATTTTGCCTGCACATTTTTGGAAACAGCTTCCAGAGTTCAGTTCTTCTTTGACATAAATTTAATCGTCTCCAATTGGAATATATAACAAAGCTATTTAGAAACATCCTGCCCATGTTTTTGCATGACAAGCGTAATTTAGGTACCCAGTACATATTGTAGATCCGTTTCAGTTCCATCCTTCAGCCCATATATTTTCAGTGTTCGTATCTTAGTCCTTTGACTCCTCACAATCTCTGTCCTCACCAAAGTTGTAGCATTTTAGACTTAGAAACTGTACTTTCAGTTATGTTCCAGGATTATAAATTACACTGTTCTAAAGAAATCACCTGCATTCATACCGATTCTGAACGGTCATGTAGTTTCCAAACAGGTGTTCATATACAATATTTTACCACTATTAAAGCTTTACTTACATATGCAGATATAGATATGTGTAAAAAAAAGAAATGATTGAATTTTTAACTTAAAAGATGATCAAACATTGCTACTATGCATTAAATCCATTTTATTATGCAAGTGTTGTAAACATTCTAACACAAAAGTACCAATTATAAAGAATTATTTTCATTACAAAAAACAAATTTAAGTAATACAAATGTCAGGGATAACATTCTGCAACTAGCCGGTAAAGCACAACCCCCACGTTGACCGTTTATGCTGCAGTAGAAATTTGCATAGTTAATGGTTGTTCTTGTCAACTTCTCAGAATACAAGTCCAGGCTATTTTAGTATTTAACGATATATTATTTTAAAATTTATAACAAAATTAGGTTTTTAAGTCTGGGTATATATGCATTCTATATTCCAAATTAGTGGTGTTTAAGTTGCTTTACTACATTTCTATTTTGTGGTCAGGAAGCAGAGTTCCTTGTGCAATGATAGTGAGTTATCTGAACCTTAAAAGCAGTGAAAGTCAGTTGTGAGCCCAATCTAAATATGTTTAGTTAACAGCAAAAGGAAGAAAACTTAGATAAGTCACCACCTGATAACTACACACATACTAATTTTTGCTCCACTTTCCATAGAACTTTAGAAAATGAAGCCAGAACCATCACATGGCTTGTTCTGCAGATGTATCACTTTTGCATATTAAATGTCAAATTGGGTTATTTTCAAAGGTGTAGGCTCTGGGGCTGCTATTTAATCTGTTTTTACTACCTGGCAGATCAATAAATAAGAATGTAAGTTGAGGGGGCAGACTTCAATGTCTGCATCCTTGTTCTACACCAATAACTCAATGTACAGTAAATGCAGGAGGACAGATCCAACAACTACACATATCCCTACAATCCTATTCCCATTTTTCAATGCTGCTACCTAATGGGTTTTCCAGCAGAGATTTCAAGTGAAAAATGTATTTTCTACTGGCCAGATTTAGTGCCTGATCCAGTATATATACTTGCACATGTTACACACATGAATGCCTCTTTAATAGGAATCTACTCTTGCAGCTTATTATTGGTATTAAAACACAGTATGACATCAGTGAGGTATTTATTATTCAATTAGAAAAATACATTGAAAATACATTGAATTTTCTTGCTTGGTTTCAGTGTTACAAAATGTTCAGTAGTCCATTCTCAATTGACCGCATGCCATAATTGATTGCTCCCAAGCACAGAGCAAAGTTATTTTATGCTACAATATAGAGTAGACAGTGTAGTACCATAGTTAGTCTTTGTAGCTTTAGGTATAAATGGGTTGTGGCTCTGACAGCAGAAATCACATTTTTTGGGCCTTGATTGTTGCTTGGATGTGGACAGGAAATTTACAAGTAAAGGATCAAGAGAGTTCTCCACAATCTGCAATAACAATCTTTTTTGTAGGGCGACCACTCCTGTGTCCACAACTTTCAATTTTCTTTACTATGTCATAGCCTTCTTTCACTTGGCCAAATACAACATGCTTCCCATCCAGCCTGGGAGAAATAACAGCAGTAATGTTAGTCTAAAGTTTATAGATTACACTTATTAGCCAGGTAAAAATAAAAACATGCATCCTGCACATAAAGAAGTAATGTAAATGAAAGACTGCAACAAAAATATATTCCAGTGTTCAACACACCTTTTTATCTTTCCTTTGAAATTCAGTTATAAAGACTAAAACGGCACATTTACAGTTATCAAATAAAGTTAATTTTGACTAACAAACTTGGAATAGGAAAATTTTAAATCTTTCAACATTGTCGTATATAGTTATAAACTTGACTGTCATCTCCATTTTAAGAATAAAAGGGAGCAGACCTATTGGCCGGCTAGTTCCACTGGCCATAATGCAGAAAACATGCTAATCCTTAGGACCATTTTACTTTCATTTTGTGGAAAGTTACTTTTACGGTTCAGTTTTTAATCAGAAACAATGAAAAATGACATAATATATGTATAACATATACAGTATACTGGAATATGGAAGTTCAGAGGCTTAACACTCACCATTCTGTTTTTGTTGTGCAAATAAAGAACTGGGAACCATTTGTGTTTGGCCCTGCATTAGCCATTGAGAGAACACCTAAATAAATAAGACGTTAATTATAAATTGAAATAACATTTTGCATAATGAAAGCATACCAAGCCAACAAAGAACTCCCTTGTAAAAACACTCACACCCACACTCGTTGATTGTCCATTGCAGACAAATAACTTAAATTTACCATCCAGGAAAGTGAAACCTAACTGTAATTGGTAGTTGTAGGCGACATTTTTCACCTTTTGGATTTGTTTGCTAACCTCTGTATATGACCTAATTTGTCACCATGAATTTATGTACTTGGATAGATGTACTGTACATCATACAATGTTCTTAATCTTTCCACCTACAAGTCCTTAAACAGTGCAACTATTACTACTGAAATGCCACCCAAACAGGTCACCCTAACATTGTTCTACAGATATAAACTCCCATTGGATATTAAATAGCCAGCAGAGCAGACATAGGTGTGCAGGGGCATTATACAGAATTTAGTCCCCATACTTTGTATACATACATATATCCAATATGAACTAGTACGAAGCCCTAATGTACAAACATTGAAGGTTTTGTAACAATCAACTGCACATTATTGGTGGGTCTGCAATATAGGTCGCATCCAGAGATAAATGTGTAAAAAAATAAAATAAAAAACCGGGCCTAATTTTACTTTTTGAGGTTATCTGTGATGCTTGCACGCCAAATCTTGGTGTGTCAAACATTTGGCTCGGTGTGTGCCTACGAGTTGGGACTTACCTGGTCCTGTGTGTTTCAGCATGAAGTTTTCATCAGGGAAGCGACTTCCATAAATAGATTTCCCACCAGTTCCATTGTGATTTGTAAAATCTCCACCCTGAAAAGTAAAGAGGTAAATAAAAAAGAGGTTAATCCAGAAATACTTTGAAGAAAGAAGAGATTAAAGTGACCAAGTATAAAAACAATACCCCCCTCCAGTGTATAGCAGGCATTCTTCAGTACCAAGAAGTGCATCTATAGCCAAAACCTTTCTCCATTCCATTTAAAACAAAAAAAAAAAAATGTGTGTTGGGAAAAAAATATACTTGAACTTGCCTCTCCTACACTGTATATCCATGCACAGTACCAATCACTTGGCCTGGGCACTGTCACAAATGGAGTGCATGTCCAGCAACGCACTGGTATTGACCATCAACATTTGGTATTTTCCCAACAATCTTTGCAAAAGCTGGAACCAGGAATGCAATCGTGGACAGGAGTCAGATAAATAGGTTAAGAAACCCAAAGATGCCCACTGGGAAGAATAGTTTTTTTAAAGATAAAACTCCATGCAAAGGCTATATTATATGTACTTTGTCCTACATCAAATAGCTATAGTATAGGGCTGCTGCTTGGGGCACCACTCAAATGGTTCTTCTCTTCGCTCTACAGAAATTACATGTTAGGGTTGAATCCATGTAGTAAGGAAGATTCTAAAAAAGGTTTATTAGTTGCAGCAAAATACTATGACCACAGTGGCTCCCACTATGAGACAGTGGCCAGTAGAACAAGAGAAAATCCAGTATATGGAGCTGCTCGTTGGAGCATGAAGAACAAATGGAGAAATATAAGCTGATATTGTCTGTCTGGGACTGCTTCAAGGAGTCACCCCAGCTTTGAACCTTATGGTTCTGACCAGAATGGTATTAGTTTGCGCTGAGGATGTGAATTTATACTCCCTCCCACCCACCCCCCCACATTACTCTACCCACCACACTTCACACCCATATCACTCCCCCTCAATCCCTAATCATTGCCTCCCCACCCCCCTGTCCGGTGAGGCTGAGTCTATGTATGTCTTCTAGGTGATTTTTGTCACGTTACAAAGTTTCAAAAGATGTTTAAAAGTAACATGAGGACATCCTTTTACCAATTTACATATAAACAAGATCCTTTATCAAATATTAGATATTTAGCCTTCAATACCTCTAGATTATTTTATCGCTTTAGACTTTACCTACCTGGCACATAAAGTCAGGAATTATTCTGTGGAAAGTCGATCCTTTGTAACCAAAACCCTTCTCTCCAGTGCATAATATACGAAAATTCTCTGTAACAAGAAAGATTAAATTCTCAGTTTTCTAAATACGAAAACTAGTATACAAACTATACAAAAACAGAATACTTTAATTATATATATATATATATATATATATATATATATATATATATATATATATATATACACACACACATATTTAAACAGTGGGAGGTCACATACCACATAATCAGATTACATTTTAATTCTCTATGTTACAATGAGAAATTAAAGTATGAAATCTGATTCCAATGCCAAGGAAGCTTATATTATAGAAAACCAGTGCTCAGCCATCCTGGGTTAGTTTTGACTTGAAGATGTACAAAACTACTGGTATGTAAATGGTAGAAGCCTGCATAACCTTAGAGAAAAATCATGCGGACCAAGCCCTTGCAATAAAATGAAACCAGGAACTCTTTTGAAAGGTCACAGTGCCAACCCAACACTTGTAAATATATGTAATCAGTACTTACCAGCAGTTTTTGGCACCACATCATTTCTTAACTAAAAAAAACAAAAACAAATTATAAAATTCTAAATATCTATGCAAAGGTAAAACTGTACTGTAACATTCATAAAAAAAATGTAAATTCAACAAAATAGCCAAACTTTACAACCAAATACATCAGCAACATGAATATGCACCTTTGTGTACTACAGTACAATATAAGAAAGAATACACACTTGAATTGATCAGGTATATAGGCAAAAGTATACACTTATGAACTCCATTTATAAAGGAATGAGTGAGACACCACTAATGGAGTTGAGAGGGAGAACACACATCTGAAGCAATTATAAGCAATACAAAAGCCATAGCATTTTAAAACATCTGGTTGCATGTTCAAACTTGACTTCCTGACCTACATCCTGCAGCTTTCAATAGGTATGAAGTTTTACATAGTACAGTACTTTTCTTTATTAAATGTTTTACCTGCAAATGTGCATTATAAATTGTGGAATAAAAATCTTACATTGTAGAGCAGTGTTTCTCGTCCTTTTTAACATGGGAGATCCCTTGAAAACGTTCAGGTCTTAGCGAACCCCTGCTATATGTACTATAGCCACATATTACAGTACATTAACTTGGTGGTTAGTGGGAAAAATATCAATCTTACAGCCAAAGCGATCATTGGTGTCAGTTAAACTGACCTGAGGGGTCCAAATTGCTCATTGTCCAATGAACCCCTAACAATCTCCGGACCAACCCTAGGGTTCCATGAAACCCTAATTGGGGAAACACTGATCTAAACATGAAAAAAAAGCCATTATAACATATAAAGATATTTTTTATTTATTAAGGGTTATAGGCTCACTTTACGTGCTATGCTTTGTAATATGCTTGTGAGGTTAGCTAGATGATGGAACTGCAACCATCAAACTTCAGATGAGCTCTCATCCATGAAGTTTATGTCTGACAAAGTAAACAAAACAAGATAATAGGTCTTACGTACATTTTTTCCCATCACACTAATTTCAAAACTATGCCTTTTAAAATAGCTGCTTGCTCAATGCCAGTTATGACAGCTTCTCGTTACTTTTTGTCATGAATCCATTTCAGGATTTCAGGCTTTGCTTCCGTGTGTGAGCCATGCTCCTAAGCATGTCACAGTCATGCAGACTTCTCATTATATTACTAGGGTTATAGTGACACAATGAGGGAGGCGTTCGTTCAGACACTGCATGAGTAACCAGAAATGTTATACAATACGGAATAAACAGAATAGGAAAACATTTCCTGATTAGGCCAAATTGTTTTTGTTGTGTCAGGTTTTAATTTTAACTCCACTGGATGATAAAACTTGCTGACTCAAGAGAGCAGTTCATCTTGAAATATCACTGAACACACCCAGAGTAGCTTCTACAGTTGTCAGATTTGTTGCCTTTACACCTTGCAGATGATCCTGATGTGGTTTCTGTTTAATGTCACCATTTTGGATGAAGGTTTTATTAGGAAAATATTTGATTCTCTAAATAACAAATAGACATCCTACATCTTATTTACACACCAAAACCATTTCAATAATAGGCTTCATTTGAAACTAAATGGGTTGCTATAAATGACTGCTTAAGGGTTTATAAAACAAAACTCCTTTTGCAAGCCAGTAGTTTCTAGTAATCATGTTGGTTTTAGAAAATAGTTAACTTGGTAATTCTTCTTGATCAGTGAGGCACTCAGTAGCACAGACAGCAGGGGAGCCATACACCATGCTTTTTAAATTTTTATTTATTTACAGGGCAGGGTATCTAAAAGCTACTGACAGCTTAAATATTGCTTGGTAAAACTTCACACACACTGATGAATAAATAAAGTATGGAATGACACGCATCTAAGTTTCCAGTTATGAGAGAATTTCACATGCATACGGTAGTCTACAAAAAAAAGAAAAAGAATGGGTGTGGAGCAAACAAATGTTGTAAAAGGCACAAAGATAAAGAAAGAAAATAAATACACAAACCAGAATAAAATGCCAACTGATTATATATATATAATCTGGCTTCCAGATGGTCCTCTGCCTGTCATTGAAAGCACCTTGAAGCCATGCTATGGGTCCTTTCATTTCTATTCTATAGCCAAGGATTTCTTTTTTTTCTCTAAGAAAAGTGATCACCTCAGCTGCACAAAAATTAAGCATTAAGTATAATAATGTGCGTATAATTATTAGGTACAGTTAAAAAGAGCAAATTATCACCTTATAGCAACAAGGTCATTTAGGTCACTGTTGGGCCCAGAACACACAAAAAAACTAAATATAGAGAGATGAGATCTAAGTTATGGTCACTAGGAGTGATCCATCTACACACTGAAAAACCAATATATCAAACGCTTTTCCTAATCTCCCAAACCAGTGCCACCCTTAGGGCTAGAAATGGGGGGTCTAGGTAGTTAGGGTTTGATTAGTGGCCCTTTTTCTTTTATGGTTAAATATGGCCCGCAAATCATGGACCTAAAAACAATAACACACCCTCAATCATTCATCAATTTAGGAAGTGTTGGCAAACTAGTCATGTCCACCACAAATTCCAGCTACAGATATAGAAACTGAATATCCATTCTGCAAATAAATACAATTATTGTAATTTTTTACTAAAACCACGTTTCTTCACCTTTTTTAACATGCCGAATCCCCTTAAATAACCACAGCTCAAAGTACTTTAGTGTGGAGGTCGGCAAGAAGAATGCCTCTTACATTGCTGGCAATGTCACCAATACAGATTGCCAAAACAATCATTGGTATTACGTAGCCTCTCTAGTGGTAATCCCGAGTGTGGCTCGGGGATAATTTCATTACAAAAAGCGGTATTTGAATTGAGGGCTTACCTGGTCCCCATGAGCCTGTGGAGTCCTGCAGCGATGCCGGTCTAGCATCTGTGTCCCCTTGGCAATGGCTGGCTGGCATTGGCGTACCCTGACCTTGCATCCCCGGTCTGTAAACGTTGGGGATGTGATGCCGGGCGGCAGGAAATTTAAGATAGGTATTTTTAAATGTCAAAGTACTGGTTTGACATTTTAAAATACTCAAATAATCATACCGCCAGGGAGGTAAACTGACCCTAGAGCAACAAACTGCTCATTGCAAGAGCAACCCCTAGTAACCTCTGAAGGAACCATAGGGTTCCAGGAAACCCTGGTTGAAAAATACTTGTCTGGGCCAGGATACTATCTGAATGGAGTTTGCAGGTTCTCCCTGTGTTTGCGTGTGTTTCCTTCAACATTCCAAAAACATGCAGTTAGGTTTATTGGCTACCTCCCTCAAAATTGACCTTAGACTATCTTAAAGACATATGACTATAGTAGGGACAATAGATTGTGAGCTCCTTTGAAGGACAGCTGGTGACATGACTGTTTAAGGTGCTGCATAATATTTTGGTGCTATATAATTACTGTACAATAATAACACCAAATAAGTATGTAGGTTTACATTAGGCTGTTGTGGCTTTTTGGTAAATTCTAGGCCAAAACTACCCATGCAAAGCTGCAAAACACATCAGCACCACTCTTGTTCTTCACTCTTGAACAATTATAATAGGGATTGGTGTGCTGGAAAATACCAAAACACCTCTACCAGGTCCTGGCAGCACCGAAAGGCATAACAAAACACGGCCAGTTTGCACAAATTAAAGTACAAGCCATCCGCTAGCTAGGAACTTTCTTCTGGCAGGAAGTCTACATACTATCAGCGTACACCATACACACAACTCCCCATGCTAAGGTCACCTTGTGTGGTTCACTAAACAAATGTGCTGGTGTGATAAAAAAAAAAAATGCCAGCTCAGACACATGAACAATGACCTTGAGACAGAAAGTTACATCAGATCAGCTCTACATCCCTTGCCCCATAACCTGAAATCAACCTGGCCAGACATGTCAACCTGCCTTGAGTGAATGATGAAATAAGAATTACTGATCACATTAACTTATTTTAGTAATATTAAATCATTTTAGGGTCAACTAATACTCCTAATCTCAGTGTCTTTGTGTAAATATAAATTAGATCTATACAAAATACCTAGAAGTGATGGAAGGTGATTAATGCAGCCAGATCTAAGGTGGTCACATAAATGGGAATAATCACAATCCATGCCAGTATTGATCATCAGCTGTCTGGGGGAGAAGCAACAAGCTGATCACTGGGACAAAGCAAATGACAGATATCAGAGCAGCACATTCTAGAAATCCTCCATAGGCCTGTGTCTATATACATGGCACCATTGATGATCGGTGCATTCATGTGTCCTGCCAAGGCATTATAAATTACATTCACATGAAGGATTTCATTGAAACAATGAAAGCAACACAAACAAATCTTACCTCCAATACAATCCTCCCCAGAGGTTTGTTGTCAGCCGTGACATCCAGGTACACTAGCGGGTTTTTCTTGGCAGAGCCCTCGGAAGAGCTACAGGCTCTCCATACGGTGATTGAGCCGGAACCGGACCGGCAGCCCCGGAGCAGCAGCCTGCTAGTTAGTGCCAGCATGGTGCGAGCTTTGCATGTGTCTGTGCCGCCACTATGCTCTTATATATACACACCGCGCACAGCGACAACAGCGGTCACAGGAGGTAGTGCAGAGGCCAGTCAGAATGATGTGACATTCAGTGTACAAAAAACCTGCTGGACAACATTGTACCTGTGCTCTGTACTAATGGACAGTAGGTAAAGCACATTCAGTGCTCGTGTCTCATTCATTGACAATGTGTTTGTAATGTACTAGTATGCTGTCACATGTGGCCAAAGTTACGACTTGTGAGTATTGTGAGCAGTTGTAGTCTTCTCTAATGAACACATTTTGCTTTTTTCAGTGCAGAAATATATTAGTACAATAGGACAGGGGCGAGGGCCAAGCAAACACAGGGGAGCATACCAACTCTATGCCTCAAGTGTCCCAGGTAGAAGGCCTAACGAGTCAGCTAGTCAGGATTGTGCGGGTTTCAGCTGCCATATTGGCCCCATTGTCACGCACTGTTTTTCACACAACTCCCTGTGGTACCACCAATCGGGCTTTGAATCGGACTATATCATTTTTATAACCTAGCTGCTGGACTTTGGGAGGGGTTGGCACACAACAAAATGGCGCCCCACGCACACAAAGGGTTAAATGTACATTTTTATTCTTCCCCATTCTTTGCTTCAGACAACAGTTTGCCCAAAACCACCAATCACAGGCACTTCATAGCTGACAACGCAGGACTGAAAATTGTCTACCTGGGGAGAGGAGAAAGGTTCAAGCCATCAGTAAACTTAAGGACAAGGTAAGTATAGTCATTTTTTTTTTTACCTATGGTGAAACATGCATTTAACCCCTACAGTACAAGGCAAGCCCCATTACAAGGGTCATGTGGAGTGTCCATTTGGGGTAATAAACTGGACCAACCCTCATTACTGCAACCAATTTGTGCTGTTTAATTTTAGCGCTGGCTGTCTCCTTTTTGAGCTTGTGTTTTAGTATGGATTGTTTGTTAGTTCAACAAAAATCATATACAACATAAAGACAGGGGCTTTAATGAATGTGTGAATCACTTTGCGCTTCTTTGGACCAGAACCATATTGGAACATATTGTTAATCCAAAGATTAGTTCTAGCAGTGATTGAGATGTTCTAAGCTACCTAAAGTCCCGTACATATGTGAAATCTGTCTGGGGATAACACAGTGCTGTTGCCACAACAAATGAAATTGGTCATTCCTGGTTGATTGTTGCCACGGCAGATCGCTAACTGACATCAATGAGATCACTGTACACACACTGAAATTTTTTGTTAGTGTATGATTTAAACCTACAAGACATTGTACTACAAGACATTTTTGATATCTGAAAGTGACCGGAGTCGTAAAGGAGGACTATTAGTGATTTCAGAAACTAACTTGAGTCACAAGGGGAGACCATTAGAGATTTCTGAAAGTGCTCTGAGACATAGGGGGGGGGACCATATCTGAATGTGACTCGAGTCAGAAGGGGACCATTAATGATTTCTTAAAGTGACCCGAGTCGTACAGGGGGATCATTAGTGATCTCTAAAAGTGACCCGACTTTGTAAGGAGGGACCATTAGTGATTTCTGAAAGTGACCCGAGTCAAAAGGGGGGACCATTAGTGATATCTGAAAGTGAACCGAGTCGTAAAGGGGGACCATTAGAGATTTCTGAAAGTGACCCGAGACATCAGGGGGGACCATTAGTGATATCTGAAAGTGACCGGAGTTGTAAGGTGGGACCATAAGTGATTTTTGAAAGTGACCGGAGTCATAAGGGGGGACCATTAGTGATTTCTGAAAGTGACCTGAGTTGGAAGGTGGGACCATTAGTGATTTCTGAAAGTGACCCGAGTCGTAAAGGGGGACAATTGGTGAATTCTGAAAGTGACCTGATTTTGTAAGGGGGAACCATTAGTGATTTCAGAAAGTGACCCGAGTCGTGAGGGACGACCATTAGTGATTTCGGAAAGTGACCAGAGTCATAAGGGGGTACCATTAGTGATTTCTGAAAGTGATCCGAGGCATAACAGGGAACATTAGTGATTTCAGAAAAGTAACCCGAGTCGTAAGGGGGGACTATTAGAGATGTTGGAAAGTGACCTGAGTTGTAAGGGGGACCATTAGTGATTTCTGAAAGTGACC
>NC_092867.1:43280743-43285843 GCF_032062135.1 Pyxicephalus adspersus | reverse complement strand
GAAAGTGACCCAAGTCGTAAGGGTGGACCATTAGTGATTTCTGAAAGTGACCCAAGGCTTAAGAAGGAACATTAGTGATTTCAGGAAAGTCACACGTGAGTCGTAAGGGGGACCATTAGTGATTTTTGAAAGTGATCTGACTCATAAGGGGGACGATTAGTGATTTCTGAAAGTTACCTGAGTCGTAAGAGGGGAAAATTAGTGATTTCGGAAAGTGACCCAGGTTGTAAGGGGGACCATTAGTGATTTCTGAAAGTGACGGGAGTCATAAGGGGGGACCATTACTGATTTCAGAAAGTGACCCGAGTCGTAAGGGGAGACCATTAGTGATTTCAGAAAATAACCTGAGTCATAAGGAGGGACCATTAGTGATTTCAGAAAGTGACCCGAGTTGTAAGGGAGGACCATTATTGATTTCGGAAAGTGACTGGAATCATATTGGGGGGACCATTAGTGATTTCAGAAAGTGACCTGAGTCGTAAGGGGGGACCATTAGTGTTTTCTGAACGTGATCTGAGGCTTAAGGAGGAACATTAGTGATTTCAGAAAAGTGACCCGAGTCATAAGGGAGACCATTAGTGTTTTCTGAACGTGACCTCAGTCGTAAGGGGGGACCATTAGTGATTTCAGAAAAAGACCGGAATCGTGAGGGGGGACCATTTATGATTTCAGAAAGTGACTGGAGTCATAAGGGGGGACCCTTAGTGATATCAGAAAGTTACCCGGGTTGTAAGGAGGGACCATTAGTGATTTTGGTAAGTGACCGGAGTCATAAGGGGGGACCATTAGTGATTTCAGAAAGTGACCCGAGTCGTAAGGGGGGACCATTGGTGATTTCTGAACATGATCTGTGGCTTAAGGAGGAACATTAGTGATTTCAGAAAAGTGACCCCAGTCGTAAGGGAGGACGATTAGTGATTTTTGAAAGTGAAACGAGTCGTAAGAGGGGACCATTAGTGATTTTAGAAAGTGACCCGAGTCATAAGGGGGGACCATTAGTGATTTTGGAAAGTGATCTGAGGCTTAAGGAGGAAAATTAGTGATTTCAGAAAAGTGACCCGAGTCATAGGGAGGGAATATTAGTGATTTTGGAAAGTGATGGGAGTCATAAGGGGGGACCATTAGTGATTTCAAAAAGTGACCCGAGTCGTAAGGGGGACCATTAGTGATTTCGGAAAGTGACCGGAGTCAAAAGTGGGGACCATTAGTGATATCAGAAAGTGACCCGAGTTGTAGGGGGGACCATTAGTGATTTCAAAAATGGACCAGAGTCATAAGGGGGGACCATTAGTGATTTTAGAACGTGACCCTAGTAGGAGGGGGGGACCATCAGTGATTTTGTAAAGTGACTGGAGTCACAACGGGGGACCATTAGTGATTTCAGAAAGTGAACTGAGTCGTAAGGGGGGACCATTAGTGATTTCCGTAAAGTGACCCGAGTCGGACCGGGGGACCATTTGTGATTTTGGAACGTGACCTGGGTTGTAAGGGGAGAGCGTTAGTGATTTCAAAATGTGACCTGGGTCGTATGGGGGGACCATTAGTGATTTCAAAAAGTGACTGGAGTCAAAAGGGGGACCATTGGTGATTTCTGAAAGTGATCTGAGTCGTAAAGCGGGGACTTTGGTGATTTCCGAAAGTGACCAGTGTCATAAGGGGGACAATTAGTGATTTCAGAAAGTGTCCAGAGTCGTAGGGGGGGACCATTAGTGATTTCAAAAAGTGACCCGAGTCAAGAGGGGGGACCATTAGCGATTTCTGAAAGTTATCCAAGGCTTAAGGAGGAACATTAGTGATTTCCATTAAGTGACCGAAGTCATAAGGAGGTACCATTAGTGATTTCAGAACCTGACACAAGTCGTAAGGGGGGACCATTAGTGATTTCATAAAGTGACTGGAGTCATAGGGGGGACCATTAGTGATTTCAGAAAGCGACCTGATTCGTGGGGGGGACCATTAGTGATTTTTGAAAGTGACCCGAGTCGTAAGGGGGGACCATTAGTGATTTCAGAAAGTGACCCTTGTCGTAAGGGGGGACCATTAGTGATTTCTAATAGTGATCCAAGGTTTTAGGAGGAACATTAGTGATTTCAGAAAAGTGACCCGAGTCGTAAGGGGGGACCATTATTGATTTCAGAACGTGACCTGAGTCGCAAGGGGGGACCATTAGTGTTTTCTGAACGTGATCTGAGGCTTAAGGAGGAACATTAGTGATTTCAGAAAAGTAACCCGAGTCGTAAGGGGGGACCATTAGTGATTTCAGAAAGTGACCTGAGTCGTAAAAGGGGACCACTAGTGAATTTTGAAAGTGATCTGAGGCTTAAGGAGGAAAATTAGTGATTTCAGGAAAGTGACACGAGTCGTAAGGGGGGACCATTAGTGATTTCAGAAAGTGACGTGAGTCGTAAGAGGGACCATTAGTGATGTTTGAAAGTGACATGAGTCGTAAGGGGAGACCATTAGTGATTTCAGAAATTGACCCGAGTCGTAAGGGGGGACCATTAGTGATTTTGGAAAGTGACCTGGGTTGTAAGGGGGGACCATTAGTGATTTCGGAAAGTGATCGGCGTCATAAGGGGGTACCATTAGTGATTTCAGAAAGTGACACGAGTCGTGAGGGGGGACCATTAGTGATTTCAGAAAGTGACCGGAATCATAAGGGGGTACCATTAGGGATTTCTGAAAGTGATTAAAGGCTTAAGGAGGAACATTAGTAATTTCAGAAAAGTGACCCAAGTCGTAATGGGGGGACCATTAGTGATTTCAGAAAGTGACCCGAGTCGTAAGGGTGACCATTACTGATTTCTGAAAGTGGTGAAAGGCTTAAGGAGGAACATTAGTGAATTCAGAAAAGTGACCAGAGTCGTAAAGGGGGGACCATTAGTGATTTCTGAAAGTGATGAAAGGCTTAAGGAGGAACATTAGTGAATTCAGAAAAGTGACCAGAGTCGTAAAGGGGGGACCATTAGTGATTTCAGAAAGTGACCAAAGTTGTAAGGGGGGACCATTAGTGATTTCGGAAAGTGACCTGGGTTGTAAGGGGGGACCATTAGTGATTTGGGAAAGTGACCGGAGTCATAAGGGGGGACCATTAGTGATTTCAGAAAGTGACCCGAGTCGTAGGGGGGACCATTAGTGATTTTTGAAAATGATCTGAGGCTTAAGGAGGAAAATTAATGATTTCAGAAAGTGACCCGAGACGTAAGGGGGATTATTAGTAATTTTTTAAAGTGACCCGCGTTGTAAGGGGGGACCATTAGTGATTTCGGAAAGTGACCAGAGTCATAAGGGGGGACCATTAGTGATTTCAGAAAGTGACCCGAGTTGTAAGGGGGGACCATTAGTGATTTCAGAAAGTGACCCGAGTCGTAAGGGGGGACCATTTAGTGATTTCTGAAAGTGATTTCAGGCCTAAGGAGGAACATTAGTGATTTCAGTAAAGTAACCCGAGTCGGACCGGGGGACCATTTATGATTTTGGAACGTGACCTGGTTTGTAAGGGGAGACCGTTAGTGATTTCAAAATGTGACCTGGGTCGTATGGGGGGACCATTAGAGATTTCAAAAAGTGACCGGAGTCAAAAGGGGGACATTAGTGATTTCGGAAAGTGACCAGTGTAATAAGGGGGACAATTAGTGATTTCAGAAAGTGTCCCCAGTCGTAGGGGGGACCATTAGTGATTTCAAAAAGTGACCCGAGTCATAAGGGGGTACCATTAGTGATTTCAGAAAGTGACACGAGTCGTAAGGGGGGACCATTAGGGATTTTTGAAAGTGACCGGAATCATAAGGGGGTACCATTAGTGATTTCTGAAAGTGATGAAAGGCTTAAGGAGGAACATTAGTGATTTCAGAAAAGTGACCTGAGTCGTAATGGGGGGACCATTAGTGATTTCAGAAAGTGACCCGAGTCGTAAGGGGGACCATTAGTGATTTCTGAAAGTGATGAGAGGCTTAAGGAGGAACATTAGTGGTTTCAGAAAAGTGACCAGAGTCGTAAAGGGGGGACCATTAGTGATTTCAGAAAGTGACCAAAGTTGTAAGGGGGGACCATTAGTGATTTGGGAAAGTGACTGGAGTCATAAGGGGGGACCATTAGTGATTTCAGAAAGTGACCCGAGTCGTAGGGGGGACCATTAGTGATTTTTGAAGATGATCTGAGGCTTAAGGAGGAAAATTAGTAATTTCAGAAAAGTGACCCGAGTCGTAAGGGGGACCATTAATGATTTCAGAAAGTGACCCCAGTCGTAAGGGGGATTATTAGTGAGTTTTTAAAGTGACCTGGGTTGTAAGGGGGGACCATTAGTGATTTCGGAAAGTGACCGGAGTCATAGGGGGATCACAAATCATTAGGGGATCATTAGTGATTTCAGAAAGTGACCCGAGTTGTAAGGGGGGACCATTAGTGATTTCAGAAAGTGACCCGAATCGTAAGGGGGGACCATTAGTGATTTCTGAAAGTGATCTGAGGCCTAAGGAGGAACATTAGTGATTTCAGAAAAGTGACCAGAGTCGTAAGGGGGGACCATTTGTGATTTCGGAAAGTGACCGGAGTCATAAGAGGGACCATTACTGATTTCAGAAAGTGACCCGAGTCGTAAGGGGGGACCATTAGTGATTTCAGAAAGTGACCCGAGTCGTAAGGGGGGACAATTAATGATTTGAGAAAATGACCAGAGTCGTAAGGGGGGAAAATTAGTGATTTCAGAAAGTGACCCGAGTTATAAGGGGGATTATTAGTCATTTTTGAAAGTGACACGAGTCGTAAGGGGGGAAAATTAGGGATTTCGGAAAGTGACTGGAGTTATAAGGGGGACCATTAGTGATTTCAGAAAGTGACCTGAGTCGTAAGTGGGTACCATTAGTGATTTCTCAGAGTGATCCAAGGCTTATGGAGGAACATTAGTGATTTCAGAAAAGTGACCCGAGTCGTAAGGGGGGACCATTAGGTGATTTTGGAAAGTGACCCGAGTTATAAGGGGGACCATTACTGATTTCAGAAAGTGACCCGAGTCGTAAGGGGGATTATTAGTGATTTTTGAAAGTCACATGAGTCGTACAGGGGGACCATTAGTGATTTTTGAAAGTGATCTGAGGCTTA
>NC_092867.1:43279517-43280003 GCF_032062135.1 Pyxicephalus adspersus | reverse complement strand
GTGATTTCAGAAATTGACCCGAGTCGTAAGGGGGGACCATTAGTGAATTTTGACAGTGATATGAGGCTTAAGGAGGAAAATTAGTGATTTCAGGAATGTGACCCGAGTCATAAGTGGGGACCATTAGTGATTTTAGAAAGTGACCCGAGTCGTAAGAAGGACCATTAGTGATTTCAGAAATTGACCCGAGTCGTAAGGGGGGACCATTAGTGATTTTGGAAAGTGACCTGGGTTGTAAGGGGGGACCATTAGTGATTTCGGAAAGTGACTGGAGTCATAAGGGGGGACCATTAGTGATTTTGGAAAGTGACCCGAGTCGTAAGGGGGGATCATTAGTGATTTAAGAAAGTCACCCGAGTCGTAAGGGGGGGCTATTTGTGTTTTCTGAAAGTGATCCAAGGCTTAAATAGGAACAATAGTGATTTAAGAAAATTGACCCGATTTCGGAAAGTGACCGGAATCATAAGGGGGACCATTAGTGATTTC
>NC_092867.1:43273173-43279044 GCF_032062135.1 Pyxicephalus adspersus | reverse complement strand
GTAAGGGGAGACCGTTAGTGATTTCAGAAAGTGATCCGAGTCGTAAGGGGGATTATTAGTGATTTTTTAAAGTGACACGAGTCGTATGGGGGACCATTAATGAGCTCAGAAATTGACCCGAGTCGTAAGTGGGGACCATTAGTGATTTTGGAAGGTGACCTGATTTGTAAGGGGGGACCATTAGTGATTTCGGAAAGTTACCGGAGTCATAAGGGGGGGACCATCGGTGACTTCAGAAAGTGATCGAGTCGTAAGGGGGACCATTAGTGATTTCAGAAAGTGACCCGAGTCGTAAGGGGGGACCATTAGTGATTTTGGAAGGTGACCTGGTTTGTAAGGGGGGACCATTAGTGATTTCGGAAAGTTACCGGAGTCATAAGGGGGGGACCAACGGTGACATCAGAAAGTGATCGAGTCGTAAGGGGGACCATTAGTGATTTCAGAAAGTGACCGGAGTTGTATGGGGGGACCATTTGTGATTTTGGAAAGAAACCTGGGTTGTAAGGGGGGACCATTAGTGATTTCGGAAAGTGACCGGAGTAATAAGAGGGATCATTAGTAATTTCAGAAAGTGACCCGAGCCGTAAGGGGGGACCGTTAGTGATTTTGGAAAGTGACCTGTGTTGTAAGGGGGGACCATTAGTGATTTTGGAAATTGACCTGAGTCGTAAGGGGGGTTCATTAGTGATTTAAGAAATTGACCTGAGTCGTAAGTGGGGACCATTAGTGATTTTGGAAGGTAACCTGGGTTTTAAGGGGGGACCATAAGTGATTTTGGAAAGTGACTGGGGTCATAAGGGGGGACCATTAGTGATTTCAGAAAGTGACCCGAGTTGTAAGGGGGACCATTAGTGATTTTGGAAAGTGAACTGGGTTGTAAGTGGGGACCATTAGTGATTTCGGAAAGTGACTGGAGTCATAAGGGATGACCATTAGTGATTTTGGAAAGTTACCCGTGTCGCAAGGGGGATCATTAGTGATTTAAGAAATTGACCCGAGTCATAAGGGGGGACCATTAGTGATTTTGGAAAGAGACCTGGGTTGTAAGGGGGGACCATTAGAGATTTCAGAAAGTGATCGAGTCGTAAGGGGAGCATTAGTGATTTTGGAAAGAGACATGGGTTGTAAGGGGGGACCATTAGAGATTTCGGAAAGTGACCGGAGTCATAAGGGGGACCATTAGTGATTTCAGAAAGTGACCCGAGTGGTAAGGGGGAGTATTAGTGATTTTTTAAAGTGACACTAGTCGTATGGGTTGACCATTAGTGATTTCAGAAATTGACCCGAGTCGTAAGTGGGGACCATTAGTGATTTTGGAAAGTGACCAGAGTCATAAGGGGGACCATTAGTGATTTTGGAAAGTGACCTGGGTTGTAAGGGGGGACCATTAGTGATTTCGGAAAGTTACCGGAGTCATAAGGGGGACCATTAGTGATTTCAGAAAGTGACCTGAGTCGTAAGGGGGACCATTAGTGATTTTAGAAAGTGACCCGAGCCATGAGGGGGGACCGTTAGTGATTTCTGAAAGTGATCCAAGGCTTAAGGAGGAACATTAATGATTTCAGAAAAGTGACCCAAGTCGTAAGGGGAGACCATTAGTGTTTTTTGAAAGTGACCCGAGTCGTAAGGTGGAACATTTGTGATTTCAGAAAAGTGACCCGGGTCTTAAGGGGGGACCATTAGTGATTTCGGAAAGTAACCCAAGTCGTATGGGGGGACCATTAGGGGTTTTGGAAAGTGACCAGAATTATAAGGGGGGACCATTAGTGATTTCAGAAAGTGACCTGAATCGTTAGGGGGGACCATTAGTGATTTCTGAATGTGATCTTTGGCTTAACCCCCCTAGCGCTAATTCCGAGTGTGACTCGGGGTGGCTTTTACATGCAAACAGCGGTAATCCCAAGTCACACTCGGGGTAACTTTAAGAGCCCCCCTTACCCTTGCCCCACGCACCAGCGGCGATCCGATGGTCCCGCTGTGATGCCGGGGGGAGTGGCCGGGCGGGAAATTTAAAAGCAGATTACTGAGTAATCTGCTTTTAAATACCACCCGGGTCCCGGCCACGCCACTGCCTGCATCAGCAATAGCCACTGAAATGCCAGCAGCATTTAAGTACAAAAACACCACACAACATGAAAATAAATAAGTATAATTATCATACCCGGGAGATAATCCTAAGAATTACAGGCCCACACTATACATAAAAATTTCTATGCAAAAAAATAGGATCACTTTTTGCATCAAAAAACTGACAGAATTAGAACGCTAGGAGGGTTAAGGAGGACCATTAGTGATTTCAGAAAGTGACCTCAGTCGTGAGGGGGACCATTAGTAAGTTCAGAAATTGACCCGAGTCGTAAGTGGGGACCATTAGTGCTTTTGGAAGGTGACCTGGGTTGTAAGGGGGGACCATTAGTGATTTCGGAAAGTTACCGGAGTCATAATGGGGACCATTAGTGATTTCAGAAAGTGATCGAGTCGTAAGGGTGAGCATTAGTGATTTTGGAAGGTGACCTTGGTTGTAAGGGGGGACCATTAGTGATTTCGGAAAGTGACCAGAGTCATAAGCGGGGACCATTAGTGATTTCAGAAAGTGACCCGAGTCGTAAGGGGGATTATTAGTGATTTTTGAAAGTGACACGAGTCAAATGGGGGGACCATTAGTGATTTCAGAAATTGACCCGAGTCGTAAGTGGGGACCATTAGTGATTTTGGAAAGTGACCCGAGTCGTAAGGGGGGACCATTAGTGATTTTAGATAGTAACCTGAGTACCATTCAGATAGTAGATTTTAGATAGTAACCTGAGTAGTAAGGGGGGACCATTAGTGATTTCAGAAATTGACCCGAGTCGTAAGGGGGGACCATTAGTGATTTTGGAAAGTGACCAGAGTAATAAGGGATGACTATTAGTGATTTCAGAAATTGACCCGAGTCATAATGGGGGACCATTAGTGATTTTAGAATGTGACCCGAGTCATAAGGGGGGACCATTATTGATTTCTAAAAAGGGATCCAAGGCATAGGGAGGAAAATTAGTGATTTCAGAAAAGTGACCCGAGTCGTAAGGGGGGACCATTTGTGATTTCACAAATTGACCCGAGTCGTAAGGGGGGACCATTAGTGATTTCACAAATTGACCCGAATCGTAAGGGGGATCCTTAGTGATTTCAGAAAGTGACCAAGTCGTAAGGGGGGACCATTAGTGATTTCAGAAAGTGACCGGAGTCATAAGGGATGACCATTAGTGATTTCAGAAATTGACCCGAGTGGTAAGGGAGGACCATTAGTGATTTCGGAAAGTGACCGGAGTCATAAGGGGGGATCATTAGTGATTTCAGGAAGTGACCGAGTCGTAAGGGGGGACCATTAGTGATATCGGAAAGTCACCGGAGTCATAGAGGGGGACCATTAGTGATTTTAGAAAGTGACCCGAGTCGTAAGGGGGGACCATTAGTGATTTCAGAAATTGACCCGTGATGTAAGGGGGGACCATTAGTGATTTTAGAAATAGATCCGTGTCGTAAAGGGTGACCATTAGTGATTTCGGAAAGTGACCGGAGTAATAGGGGATGACCATTAGTGATTTCAGATAGTGACCCGAGTCGTAAGGGGGACCATTGGTGATTTCTATAAAGGGATCCAAGGCTTAAGGAGGAACATTAGTGATTTCAGAAAAGTGACCTGAGTTGTAAGGGGGACCATTAGTGATTTCAGATAGTGACCCGAGTCGTAAGGGGGGACCATTGGTGATTTCTAAAAAGGGATCCAATGCTTAAGGAGGAACATTAGTGTTTTCAGAAAAGTGACCTGAGTCATAAGGGGGGACCATTAGTGATTTCACAAAGTGATCTGAGCCTTAAGAAGGAACATTAGTGATTTCAGAAAGTGACCCGAGTTGTAAGGGGGGACCATTAGTGATTTTGTAAAGTGTGCTGGGTTGTAAGGGGGGACCATTAGTAATTTCGGAAAGTGACCAGAGTCATAAGGGGGGACCATTAGTGATTTCAGAAAGTGACCCGAGTCCTAAG
This sequence comes from Pyxicephalus adspersus, assembly GCF_032062135.1. NCBI lineage: Eukaryota > Metazoa > Chordata > Amphibia > Anura > Pyxicephalidae > Pyxicephalus > Pyxicephalus adspersus. The sequence goes on along the minus strand of NC_092867.1, from coordinate 43,275,015 downwards.
GGGGACCATTAGTGATTTCAGAAAGTATCCCGAGTCATAAGGGGGGACCATTAGTGATTTTTGAAAGTGATCTGAGGCATAAGGTGGAAAATTAGTGATTTTAAGAAAGTGACCCAAGTCATAAGGGGGGACCATTAGTGATTTCAGAAAGTGACCCGAGTCGTAAGGGTGACCATTAGTGATTTTTGAAAGTTACACGAGTCGTAAGGGGGGACCATTAGTGATTTTGGAAAGTGACCTGGGTTGTAAGGGGGGACCATTAGTGATTTCGGAAAGTGACCTGAGTCATAAGGGGGGACCATTTGTGATTTCAGAAAGTGACCGGGTCGTAAGGGGGGACCATTAGTGATTTCACAAAGTGACCCGAGTTGTAAGGGGGGGCCATTAGTGATTTCAGAAAGTGACCCGGGTCGGAAGGGGGGACTCAAGGCTTAAGGAGGAACATTAGTGATTTCAGAAAAGTGACCTGAGTCGTAAGGAGGGACCATTAGTGATTTCACAAAGTGACCCAAGTCGTAAGGGGGGACCATTAGTGATTTCAGAAAGTGACCCGAGTTGTAAGGGGGGACCATTAGTGATTTTTGAAAGTGACCTGGTTTGTAAGGGGGGGACCATTAGTCATTTCGGAAAGTGACCGGAGTCAAAAGGGGGGACCAATAGTGATTTCACAAAGTGATCTGAGCCTTAAGGAGGAACATTAGTGGTTTTAGAAAGTGACCTGGTTTGTAAGGGGGGACCATAAGTGATTTTGGAAAGTGACCCGAATCGTAAGGGGAGACCATTAGTGATTTCAGAAATTGACCCGAGTCGTAAGGGAGGACCCTTAGTGATTTCAGAAAGTGACCAAGTCGTAAGGGGGGAGCCTTAGTGATTTTAGAAAGTGACCGGAGTCATAGGGGTGGACCATTATTGATTTCAGAAAGTGACCTGAGTCATAATGGGGGACCATTAGTGATTTCTCAACGTGTTCTGAGGCCTAAAGAGGAACATTGGTGATTTCAGAAAAGTGACCCGAATCGTAAGGGGGACTATTAGTTATTTCAGAAAGTGACCCGAGTCGTAAGGGGGGACCATTAGTGATTTCTGAAAGTGACCGGAGTCATAGGTGGGGACTATTGGTGATTTCAGAAAGTGACCCGGGTTGTAAGGGGGGACAATTCGTGATTTTGGAAAGTGACCGTAGTCATAACGGGGGACCATTATTGATTTCAGAAAAGTGACCTGAGTCGTAAGGAGGGACCATTAGTGATTTCACAAAGTGACCTACGTCGTAAGGCGGGACTATAAGTGTTTTCAGAAAGTGACCCGAGTTGTAAGGGGGGACCATTAGTGATTTTGGAAAGTGACCTAGTTTGTAAGGGGGGGACCATTAGTCATTTCGGAAAGTGACCGGAGTCAAAAGGGTGGACCATTAGGGATTTCACAAAATGATCTGAGCCTTAAGGAGGAACATTAGTGATTTCAGAAAGTGACCCGAGTCGTAAGGGAGGACCATTAGTGATTTCAAAAATTGACCCGAGTCGTAAGGAGGGACCCTTAGTGATTTCAGAAAGTGACCCGAGTTGTAAGGGGGACCATTAGGGATTTCAGAAATTGACCCGATTTAGAAGGGGGGACTCGAGGCTTAAGGAGGAACATTAGTGATTTCAGAAAAGTGACCTGAGTCGTAAGGGGTGACCATTAGTGATTTCGGAAACTTAGCGGAGTCATAAGGGGGACCATTAGTGATTTCAGAAAGTGACCCGAATCTAAAGTGGGGACCATTAGTGATTTTTGAAAGTGATCTGAGGCTTTAAGAGGAAAATTAGTGATTTTCGGAAAGTGACCCGAGTCGTAAGGGGG
>NC_092867.1:43272669-43273155 GCF_032062135.1 Pyxicephalus adspersus | reverse complement strand
GAAAGTGACCCGAGTCCTAAGGGGGACCATTAGTGATTTCAGAAATTATCCCGAGTCGTAAGGGGGGACCATTAGTGATTTTGGAAAGTGACCTGGGTTGTAAGGGGGGACCATTCGTGATTTCAGAAAGTGACTGGAGTCATAAGGGGGATCATTAGTGATTTCAGAAAGTGACCCGAGTTGTAAGGGGGGACCATTAGTGATTTCAGAAAGAGACCCGAGTCGTAAGGGCGGACCATTATTGTTTTCTAAAAAGGGATCCAAGGCTTAGGGAGGAAAATGAGTGATTTCAGAAAAGTGACCCGAGTCGTAAGGGGGGACCATTAGTGATTTCACAAAGTGACCTGACTCGTAAGGGGGGACCATTAGTGATTTCAGAAATTGACCTGAGTCGTAAGGGGGGACCATTAGTGATTTCAGAAATCGACCCGACTCGGAAGGGGAGACTGTTAGTGATTTTGGAAAGTGACCTTGGTTGTAATCGGG
>NC_092867.1:43252019-43270441 GCF_032062135.1 Pyxicephalus adspersus | reverse complement strand
AAGTGGGGACCATTAGTGATTTTTGAAAGTGATCTGAGGCTTTAAGAGGAAAATTAGTGATTTTCGGAAAGTGACCCGAGTCGTAAGGGGGGACCATTAGTGATTTTGGAAAGTGACCCGAGTCATAAAAGGGGACCATTAGTGATTTCAGAAAGTGACCCCGGTTGTAGGGGGGGACCATTAGTGATTTTAGAAAGTGACCTGGTTTGTAAGGGGGGACCATTAGTGATTTCGGAAAGTGACCCGAGCCGTAAGGGGGGACCATTAGTGATTTCAGAAATTGACCCGAGTCATAAGGGAGGACCCTTAGTGATTTCAGAAAGTGACCAAGTCGTAAGGGGGGAGTCTTAGTGATTTTGGAAAGTGACCGGAGTCATAAGGGATGACCATTAGTGATTTCAGAAATTGACCCGAGTCGGAAGGGGGGACTCAAGGCTTAAGGAGGAACATTAGTGATTTCAGAAAAGTGACCTGAGTCGTAAGGTGGGACCATTAGTGATTTCACAAAGTGAAAGGGGGGACCAAAGTCGTAAGGGGGGACCATTAGTGATTTCAGAAAGTGACCCGAGTTGTAAGGGGGGACCATTAGTGATTTCAGAAATTGACCCGATTCGGAAGGGGGGACTCAAGGCTTAAGGAGGAACATTAGTGATTTCAGAAAAGTGACCTGATTCGTAAGGGGGGACCATTAGTGATTTCAAAAAGTGATCTGAGCCTTAAGGAGGAACATTAGTGATTTCAGAAAGTGACCCAAGTTGTAGGGGGGGACCATTAGTGATTTCAGAAAGTGACCCGAGTCGTAAGGGAGGACCATTAGTGATTTCAGAAATTGACCCGAGTCGTAAGGAGGGTCCCTTAGTGATTTCAGAAAGTGACCCGGGTTGTAAGGGGGGACCATTAGTGATTTTGGAAAGTGACCGGAGTCATAAGGGTGGACCATTATTGATTTCAGAAAGTGACCTGAGTCATACCGGGGGACCATTAGTGATTTCTCAACGTGTTCTGAGGCTTAAAGAGGAACATTGGTGATTTCAGAAAAGTGACCCGAGTCGTAAGGGAGGACCATTAGTGATTTCGGAAAGTGACCGGAGTCATAAGTTGGGACTATTGGTGATTTCAGAAAGTGACCCGGGTTGTAAGGGGGGACCATTCGTGATTTTGGAAAGTGACCGTAGTCATAACGGGGGACCATTAGTGATTTCTGAAATTGTTCTGAGGCTTAAGGAGGAACATTAGTGATTTCACAAAGTGACCCAAGTCGTAAGGGGGGACCATTAGTGATTTCAGAAAGTGAGCGGAGTCAAAAGGGGGACCATTAGTGATTTCACAAAGTGATCTGAGCCTTAAGGAGGAACATTAGTGATTTCAGAAAGTGACCCAAGTCGTAAGGGGGGACCATTAGTGATTTCAGAAAGTGACCCGAGTTGTAAGGGGAGACCATTAGTGATTTCAGAAATTGACCCGATTCGGAAGGGGGGACTCAAGGCTTAAGGAGGAACATTAGTGATTTCAGAAAGTGACCCGAGTCTAAAGTGGGGACCATTAGTGATTTTTGAAAGTGATCTGAGGCTTTAAGAGGAAAATTAGTGATTTTAGGAAAGTGACCCGAGTCGTAAGGGGGGACCATTAGTGATTTCGGAAAGTGACCCGAGTCGTAAGGGAGGACCATTAGTGATTTCAGAAATTTACCCGAGTCGTAAGGAGGGACCCTTAGTGATTTCAGAAAGTGACCCGGGTTGTAAGGGGGGACCATTAGTGATTTTGGAAAGTGACCGGAGTCATAAGGGTGGACCATTAGTGATTTCTCAACGTGTTCTGAGGCCTAAAGAGGAACATTGGTGATTTCAGAAAAGTGACCCGAATCGTAAGGGGGACCATTAGTGATTTCAGAAAGTGACCCGAGTTGTAAGGGGGACCATTAGTGATTTTGTAAAGTGTGCTGGGTTGTAAGGGGGGACCATTATTGATTTCTCAACGTGTTGTAAGGATTCCTCCTTTTTTACAAAAGCTTTTACCGGACCTACCGGAATCGCACCTACTGCTTGACAGGGCACACAAGGGCTTTGATGGCGCCTAAACAGGACGGTCCACCTAGGGACGTGATTGTTAAACCTCAGTACTTTACCACAAAGGTTTGTAAGGGGGGGAACATTAGTCATTTCGGAAAGTGACCGGAGTCAAAAGGGGGGACCATTAGTGATTTCACAAAGTGAACTGAGCGTTAAGGAGGAACATTAGTGATTTCAGAAAGTCATCTGAGTTGTATGGGGGGACCATTAGTGATTTCAGAAAGTGACCCGAGTCATAAGGGGGACCATTAGTGATTTCTGAAAGTTATCCAAGGCTTTAAGAGGAATATTAGTGATTTCATTAAAGTGACCTGAGTCATAAAAGTGGACCATTAGTGATTTTGGAAAGTGACCGGCGTCATAAGGGGGACCATTAGTGATTTCTGAAAGTGATCCAAGGTTTACAGAGGAACATTAGTGATTTCAGTAAAATGGCACGATTCGTAAGGGGGGACCATAAGTGATTTCAGAAAGTGACCGGAGTCATAAGGAGGACCATTAGTGATTTCAGAAAGTGATCTGAGGCTTAAGGAGGAACATTCGTGATTTCATAAACATGATCTGAGTCGTAAGGGAGGAGCATTAGTGATTTTTGAAAGTGACACGAGTCGTAAGGGGGACCATTAGTGATTTCTGAAAGTGATCCGATTCATATGGGGGGACGATTAGTGATTTCTGGGAGTGATCCCAGTCAGGGGAGACCATTAGTGATTTCGGAATGTCACCCGGGTTGTAAGGAGGGACCATTAGTGATTTTGGAAAGTGACCCGGGTTGTAAGGGGGGACCATTAATGATTTCGGATAGTCACCGGAGACAAAAGGGGGACCATTGGTGATTTGTGAAAGTGACCTGAGTCGTAAGGGGGGACCATTAGTGATTTCAGAAAGTGACCGGAGTCATAAGGGGGGACCATTGATGATTTCAGAAAGTGACCTGAGTTGTAACGGGGGACCATTGGTGATTTCTGAACGTGTTCTGAGGCCTAAAGAGGAACATTAGTGATTTCAGAAAGTAAGCCGAGTCATAAGGGGGACCATTAGTGATTTTTGAATGTGACCTAATTCAAAAGGGGGACGATTAGTGATTTCTGAAGTTAACCCTGGTTGTAAGGGGGACCATTGGTGATTTTTAAAAGTGACACGAGTCGTAAGGGGGGACTAATATTGATTTTGGAAAGTGACCTGGGTTGTAAGGGGGACCATTAGTGATTTCAGAATGGGGACTAAGGGGGCACTATTAGTGATTTTAGAAAGTGACCTGGGTTGTAAGGATTCCTCCTTTTTTACAAATGCTTTTACTGGACCTACTGGAATCGCACCTACTGCTTGACAGGGCACACAGGGCTTTGATGGCGCCTAAACAGGATGGTCCACCTAGGGACGTGATTGTTAAACCTCACTACTTTACCACAAAGGAAGCGCTGTTAAAAGTTACCAGGGCCTTGGTTCAAGTCGAGATGGAGGGGCACCCAGGACAAATTTTTTCTGATATAACACTGTTTACTATACAACTTAGGAGGGCGCTTAAACCCCTTCTGCAAGTGCTGATTGATAATAAGATTAAATATAGATGGGCCTTCCCGTTGAGACTTTTTTTCAACTACAAGGGAAAAGTTTTTCCTTTTCCTCTTTTGCTGAGGGAGAACAACTTCTCAAAGATTTGGATCTGATCCAGAGGGCTGAAATCCACACTACACCGGACAGGGTGTACCTCCTTGTATCCCCTTTGGAACAAGGTCAAAACACCTGGAAAGCAATTACAGAAGATTCCTTAAATGGTTAAATCGGACGCTATCCTGTTACAGTCCTCAACCTTTTAATGCTATAACAAGCTGGAGGCTTATTGGAAGCATTTACTCCGTAGCTGAATCGAAAAGACATATATGTTGGTGTTTTTGCCTTAGTCCTTTCTGCATTTTAGGATGGAACCTCAAGAGACTGTGGCCCTGATTCTGGTTCATGTTATCTAAATGCCTGCTTATATGATCTTGTGCTGGGCCTATAGCATGACTAACTCTGGCTAAAATGGGACGGGGTTCGCTTGCCCAGGAGTGGACGAACCCTCCCCATTGTTATGATTCCTTGGGTTGTTATGTTACTGTTCTGCTTGGTTTTGACTGATAGGAATGTCCGATTCAGTATCTTTGTGTTTTTTTTTTTTCTCTTTTCTTACAGTTTTCAAAGCTAATGGATTTTCTTTGACTGTATTGAATGTTATGTGGCTGCCGAGCCAGTATCAAGCATAAGGTTCCCTTAGGTTGGCATGTTAAAGTGTTGTTAAGCTCTGTTTGTTGGGACCTTCTGTCTTTGTATGTGAAATTTTCCTTTGTTTTTTTTTTTTTTTTTTCTGAGGGGGGTGGGATCCGGGGGATCACACATGCCCTCAACTAACAGGGAATCTAGGCCGGGTCCTATTTATTTATCCGGACCCAACCAAAATCTCCCTGACGAGATGGAGCTTGTTAGAGCTCCTGGGTGCACGGGAGGTGAGGCGGCCCCCCGAGGACCGGGACTGTTTGTTTTGTTTGGTTGGGGAGGCACCCAATCCTCCTTAGTTTACTGCATTGCAGTTTGGTGTGCTGGTTGTTTGTTTCGTGTCTGTTTTCCTGTCTGTCTGTGTACCCCATTAGACCCCGTGTTGTTTATCCCTAGCCCCTGAGGAAGTACATAGATGGTCTTGCTTTTGATACTCTCCAATGATAACTGATCCACTCACAATGCCTGCGACACTTACTAAGTTAACAATGCTTTCCCATAATGTCCAGGGCCTTAACTCCCTGATTAAGAGGTTCACAGCCTTTCACTACTACGACTCTCTAAAGGTCGATATCCTAGCTTTACAGGAAACTCATTTTTCTAATAGCTCAATGCCGAGGTACTTTCATAAAAACTATCCCATTCATTACACTGCCAATTCAGATAAAAAGAAATGCGCGGTCCTCTTATGTTTTCGGAAGAGTCTGAACTTTGCCCCAGAGGAGGTCTTTAGAAACCCAAAGGGCAGGTTTCTGATTGTGATTGGGTACGTTGGTTCCCAGCTCATTGTCGTGTCATATTACGAAACCTAATGACGGCCAATTGGCATTTTTTCACACCTTTTTGGGTAAGATTTAGTCTAAAGTGAAGGGATCCCTTATTTTATTGGGCGATTCCAATCTAGCGTTGGATCATATTTTAGACAAATCCAAATTAAGTAGATATAGAGACCCCCCGAAAAAGAGTCACGGCCTTTCCCTTTTATTGCAAAAATATGACCTTATTGACACTTGGTGGGAAATGAACCCGTCGGCCAGGGACTACACCTATTTTTCTGCAGCACATGGTCAGTATTCTCGTATAGATCATGGGTTCGTTCAGTCTCATTTGATCCCTAACATACTGGGGGCCCAGATCTTGTCGACACCTTGGTCCGACCATGATCCTTTAGTTTTGTATCTGACGGGCTTTACCCGACCCCGAGCCGGATTTAGATGGAGATTTAATGAAAGCTTTGTTTCAAATCCACTGGTAAAAGGGGAAAAAGACTCCCTGCTAAGTAATTACTTCCTTATTAATATTGCGAGTGACACTTCTCCGGCCATTAATTGGGATGCACATAAGGCCTATATTCGGGGAGAGTTGATTAAAATAGGGGCGTCACGTAAGAAAGCTAACAAACTAATTGATACTCAACTTCAGGAATATCACCAGTTACAGCGGCAACATAAGACTAACCCCCAGTCTGTGTTGAAGTCTCGGTTGGAGGCCAAACGTACCGAACTTAATTTAACCCTCCCAACTAGGGCAGAAAAATCGATCCGTTGGTCGGCCCATAAATTTTACCTGTGGAGCGACAAACCAGGCAGACTATTGGTTAACAAACTCAATCCTAAACCCAATATCCATGCGCTCCCTAAAATAAAGGTTAAAGATGGTAGGCTATCACAAAACCCAGAAAAAATCCTGGCGGCTTTCGAAGACTTTTATGGTCATCTGTATAGTTTGGAAGACGCACTTTCCAAAGAAAAGATCGAGGGGTTTCTTAGTGGGTTTGAATTACCTAAATTACAGCCTAAGCATAAGGCAATCCTGAAAAGGCCATTCACAATTGAGGATTTGAATGGGGTTCTTAGGTATCTTAAATTGGGAAGCTCACCTGGTCCGGACAGTTTTTCTAATTTGTACTACAAGACCTTTAGCCCTACCCTGGCGCCACATTTGGTTGCTTATTTCAATCATTTGCGAGAGGGGCACTCTCTTTTGGGCCACTCTAATGGGGCATTTATTGGTGTGATCCCTAAGCCAGGTAAGGATCCGTCTGAAGTGGCAAATTACAGACCCATTTCCTTGATTAACTGCGATCTTAAAATTATGACGAAGATCGTGTCAATTCGACTGGGCTCTTTTTTGGGTGCGTATGTCTATCCGGACCAGGTGGGCTTTATGCTACACAGACAAGCCCCGGATCAAACTAGAAGGGCAATAGATCTTTTTTCAGTGGTTAACTCCAATTGGGATGGAGGTCTGTCACGTCAGGCTATGTTGCTATCCCTCGACCTCCAAAAGGCATTTGATAGCATATCCTGAAGATACCTCTTTCGAGTTCTCTTCAAGATGGGTTTTGGAGCTTACTTTACCAATCTACTGCTGGCATTGTATGATTCCCCAGAAGCGAAAATATCGTTAGGTGGACCAGGCAGGGATGCCCGCTTTCGCCACTTCTGTTTGTGTTAGCAATGGAGCCCTTAGCGATTGCACCCTAATATTAAAGGGATTTGTTGCAACCAGGCAGAACATAAATGCGCCCTCTTTGCTGACGACATCTTGATGTTTGTCACCTCCCCAATCACCACCCTGCCCAACCTAATGAAACTTTTGGATGATTTTTCCTTATGTTCGGGCCTAAAGGTAAATAAGTCTAAATCTCAGGCCTTAAATATAAATATCCCCACAGAGATATTGAAAGGGATTAAGGAGACATTTGATTTCAGTTGGCAGGTGGATTATATTCAATATTTGGGTATCCGGCTGGCTCCTACCTATAACGGCCTCTATAAGGCCAATTATACATCTTTGTTTAAAAAACTCTACGTGGATATACAAAGGTGGTCCCTTTTACCCCCATCGTGGTTGGGACGGATAACGGCCATTAAGATGAACCTACTTCCTAGACTACTTTACCTGTTCTGCACTCTCCCGATCCAGGTCCCCGTTAGGGAGCCAAATCTCCTCCAGTCTAGAATATTGAAGTTTGTCTGGGCAGGGAAGAAGGCCAGGATTTGTAAAGATACACTCTTTGCCCCTAAGCAAATGGGGGGCATGGGGGTTCCTCACTTGAAACACTAATATGTAGCTGCGCAGATTGCACAATTCTCAATGAGCACTTTACATGGTTCTCGTCCTCAATGGGTCGAAATAGAGAATCATGATGGTTTTTTGGGCTCCATAGAATCTCTTATGTGGCGCAAGAAATGTACGAGGGGACCAGTAAAATGCCCGGCTTTGTCCCACTCCACACCCGAAACTCTCTTCCTCTCACAAACCTTTGACTCCACTCTGGTTTAACCGTGATTTTCCGCCGGGCTTATTCCCAACTAATTTTAACTGGTGGATTTCCAAGGGCATTAGAAGAGTGAAAGATCTACTGGATCTTCGCGCAGTGCTGACATGGGACCAATTTACTAGCAACTTTGAGATTCCCCTACAGGAACATTTCCGCTATAGACAGCTGGCGTCATTTATCAATACGGTCATTAAAGAGGCCCCGAGACCTATGCGTTCCTCCATATTTGAAAGTATGTGTGCCTCTTTAGATGCCACTAAAGGGCAAATCTCTGTGATCTACTCCGCTTTAGTTACCCCTATCAGCAAACTGCAATATATGCGAGACTGGGAACTAGATCTGGGCATCACGTGGGATTTGGATGAATGGGGGGATATGGTGTACTCCCTTTCCAAGGTCTCCTTGAATTCAGCTTTGGTAGAAGCCAATTACAAGGTAGCACTTAGATGGTATCTTATCCCTGCTAGACTGGCGAAAATGTTCCCATCCACCTCCCCCTTTTGTTTTCGGGGCTGTGACTCTCAGAGCTCTATGTTGCATATTTGGTGGTCCTGTCCAATAGCCGTTTGAGGTATTTAGTTTGATCTCCAAAATCGTGCAGCAAACGATTTGTAGTACAGTGGAAGCAGCTCACTTTCTAGACCCACAATAAAATTGATCAGATTGATCGGCCAGAATTTTGCTGGCCAAAGCTTGGAGATCACCTTTGATATCTCTAGACCCCATTTACCCAAATTGAATTGGATTATGATCAATGATGGATTAACTCACACCCTAAAGAATTCATTGGGTAAATTTGATGACATATGGGAACCTTGGATTGTGTTTAATAATGCATAGATGTTGGAGTATGCTGTCTCATCTTTGGATATGAGGCCTTAGTGATTTGTATTCTGCTAACTTCCTCCTCCTTCCCTTCCCCCCTCCCTTGTAGTTGTCACGTTTTTGTTTGTTTGTTCATGTGGTGCAACAAAGATTTTTTATAAGTTTATTCAATGCTCAATGGCAGTATGCTACAGCTCTCTTTTATGTCCCATTCCTTCTACTAATGTCTCGCCATGTTTGTTGTGGTAAATATTTATTTGCATCTGAAGTGTTTTCCATACCCTTTATGCATGGACGAGATGGATAATTCTGTTTAGACATTTCTGCAGAGCAAATTGTTTGATTGTTGGCGCACACACAATGTGTTCTTTTTCTTGTTATGATTTATGTTTTTATTGTTTTTCTTTCTTTGTCTTTTTCTATGGAAAAAATTTTGTGTTGTATAAATTAAAATCCAATAAAAATATTGAAATACAAAATAAGATAATAAGTAGCCATTAATAGACATTAACAAAACCACATTTTGCTTCAATTTTCACATTCGCTAAAGCTGGTTCTTCCACTGTCAACCTGGAGAAAGCCCCAGCCTGTGGGTAGACAGGAAAGTAACTAAGATTACATTGTCATGTTGTTTTCAATCACTCTGCTTCCTGTTTATATCAGCTTCAAAAAAAATACTATAATGGTCTTAGGTTTTAATTTTATCCTGTATTACAACAGCTTTCATGCTGAGGTACTGTAATTCCTAATGTAACAGTTCTCCCTCCATCCCTTCAAAAGCTGCTGTGAAAATCCATACTGGATAGTAAACATTTGAAGATAGAAGTATTCTAGCCAATGGAAAAGGAGGCATGAACAGAATCAAAATTTAGTAGATTTTTATACAGGGTTTTCACAGCTGCTGTCTATGGATTGCTGGAGATTTGTGACATGAGAGAGGAAGCAATAAGGAATACACAGAAGTCTGGTAAGGTGGATAGAAAAAACTGTTTGAGACGCTTCATGCTTGATTAGTAATAGGTAGATATTTGCACACTGGACTGTGCACATCACTCATGCTGCTCAGAACTAAAAGGCCCTAGCTGCCCATTTTCCCATTGGCTGGGATGTGAACTGTTCAAAGACTGAAAGCAGTTGCTAGCCTTACTTGCTCCATCTCCTTTGTTTTGTGAGTAAATTACTAGGCTGCATTTGCTAGTGCTTCTCACCTCGTGGCTTACATTTGACCAGGAGACTGAGAAAATTATTTTTTGCCTTCTTAAGTGCTTGTGTGTCACTATACACTTTGCTTGTTTTTATATTCTAACAATTATAAGGTAAACGTGTGGTAGAACTAACAGTTCCGAGTTCAGAGTGCAGCGGGGGACCAGCTATTTGATAAATTTATCCTATACCTAGACGTAAGTGCCTTCACCTAATTGTAATACAACTCACAATGTATTCCAAATCCCGAACTATCAATTTAGTAATCTTGTATTATTCCTATAGGTATCTCTTTATAGGATTGTTTGATCCAGTGGAAATATTCTTTTATGAATTTATTACCCTTGTAACCTTTTTGTAAGTATCAGCAAACTATCTTTAAACAAATGATTTGTTCTACCAACCTATATAATAATACAGCACCTTTCCTTAGCCAAATTTGAACACCCAATGTTTTTGCAATCTCCTATTACAATTACACTATTACTCCTATTACCATTTTACCTACCTTGTAATACCTACTATGTGTGGTATTGTTTTAGGATCAACTTGTAGTCATAAAACTACAGCAACATTTTAATATGTTGAGACCCAACATCAAACTATTATGTAATCTTTATAGCATTACTTATATATCTTTTGAGTATGTATGTATGGTATGTATGTTATGTGTTTGATTTGTTTGTATGTTATATGTCTCGAGCCCCCGAGATTGATGGATTAACCACAACAGGATCACTACCTATATCGCTTTGTTTATACAGAAATTAAAAGTGTTCTCTTTAGTGTAAAAAAAAAAAAAAAAAAAAAAAAAAAAAAACGTTCTTCACGCAGCATGTCACTAATGCAATAGGGTAACTAAAAGGGGGGTCTTATCACACTTATGCTGAATTCAACATGTACTATTTGTACCTGTTTTGTAGTTTGCCTTGAATATGATTTAGCCGGAAAAAAACATTTTTTTGTTTCTTTCTTTATTATCTGTGGGAGTCTGAATAATCCTTTAGGCTTAATTTTACCTCAGCACAGCAGAAATTGGTGGAAGTAGAAGTGAGTTTTAATGGAGAATCCTTTATTTTAGCATACCAGCTGTTTTATAACATTTTATCTTCCTTCTAAATATGTGGTGTTTCTATTCATTTCTGTCACTGCACTAAATTGAATTACCACCAATCTGCCTGTGTATAGTTTGTAGTTAAGAAATGACTTTTCTTGACACAACTCTTTATAGTAAACCATTTATGTGCATTTCATTTAACAAGAACAATAAATAAAAAAAAACTCATATTACATTGTTTAATGTGTGATAGCAACTGCAGACTTAACTGGATAAGACTGTTCAAATTTATTTAAAAAAGGGAAAAGCACTAAAAGTAAATATGATATACAGATATATATATAATGAACACAGTTTAAAATGTGTAGGCAGCACTCTTTTTAAATATAAAATGAAAACTTAACACAGTGTACAGTTTGATCTGAGTACATATTTATTTGATAAATATAAGGTGGACACAACTAACTACATACAATTTTTGCAAGACTAAAAAGCACAATTACGTTATTTTTGAACATTTTATGCCTTCACTGCCAAAGATGACTTTTCTGTGGCAGTGAAGGGGATACAAATATGAATGATTAAATTGTACATACAATGTACAGACAAAATACAGTGGCCCTTTTGTATGTTTTTTAACAGATTGTACCATAGTTTTGTGATTTCCCTATCTGATCATTGTAATATCAAAAATTGTACAAAGAGAATTTGGTTACAATCTTTTCTGATTTTTTTCCCCCATAATCCACTATTATCTTCATTGTGTGTATGTTTCTGTGTGTTTTACATGTAGCACCTTTAAAATACACAGGACTATGCATGTCAGCTAAAATATTACATGTACATAATTAAAACTAAAGAAAAGATGTCATTTGTCTTCACAAAGGGTCAGAGTATTATACAGGAGTGGAAACAATGTTGTGGTATCACACAAAATGCACCCAGACCCATCAAGTTGCCCCCACCCATCCCCCAAATGTAGGATCATTTTTGCGTGGATGGAAACACAGGGTTTTTTTCTTGTTTTATTTATTTTTTTTAATTAATTTTTTCTGTTTTTATTTTTTTTTGATCATTTTCTACCTTTTTTTTGCAAAATAAAAAACAAACAAATGCACATTCCCAGGAAAATGAATGTGTCTGTGTTTATGTCTCTACTGCTCATATACATTATTTACATAGGGTCTGTGAAGTCCATTCACCCTTTACAATCCGAAAGGGCTAAGCGAAAGCTGGCAATGCTATAATCCCTTTTCCCCACTTTACTGCCAATGGGTTACCTAGATTTCAGCTAAAACCTTGTTCTGACAGCCTTTTCTGATATTGTTTAATATTGTACTGCTGCCCACTCTAACATGGTAAAATCAGATTTTCTAAATTTTTTGGGGGGGCTAGATAAAATATTTTTGGTACAAAATAAAAGTAATTTGGATCATAAACTGATACAATTTCTTTTCTTTACTGGAATATTTTGGTATACTAATAATGACTGAAAGCCTACCTAAGCCAAACACATGCAAGATGACTTAGACCAAGATAAATGTCGTGTTGGTCTCAGGCAAAGGCAAGCATGTGCGCAGTTTCATCAATCAGCTCTGGGGGATTGATGAATGACTGCTGCTTTTTGTTTTTTTTGTTTTACTATAAAGGGGAGCACATAGATTAGCATAGAACAAAGTTGAGTGTACAGCACTAGTTCATTCTTCATCACTGGAGAGTGATTTTCAAACCCCCTGCTAAAAATGGCACACACAAGATATCAGGATGATAATGTTAAATTTCGAGGACCTTTTGGCCTCAGTGAGCATTAAGGAGCAAAATTCTAACACTCTACTACGATGTGTCTAGTGCAAATATAGTTCAGCTGAGTTCAGTGAAATACGGGGCAGTTTAACTTTAAAACTGTTGGGGAAAATATCTCAGTGTAAAAAGGGCTATTAGACACAGGCCTTGAAGCCTTGTTTTGTTTCTGGGGATAAGTAAAAGTAAAATGTTAATAGAACAAGTCTGATTAGGCTCTTTGAAATGACAGTCGTCATTTAAAATGCTGAAGGGATTGAGAGCTGGTATTGAAAGCAACAGAGCATTTCCTACACAATTAGGTTGGGCTGCAGCTGTCATGTAGACAATGCATACTGAGCTAACAGTGTCTCCTTCCCAGACAGCAACACCTTCACTTTCTTGCAGCTTGTTATATACCATCATATTACCTCTATGGTATTTTAAGATTGGATCCAGAGCATAAATTATTGCATACACAGCTGCACAAAATGAAGTTAAAGAAAAGGAGAGATGTGTCACAAACTTGGCAAGAAAAAAAACTGTATGGTAACAAACTAGGTTATGGGCAAGACATAATTCTAAAATATCTGAACATATTTACAATATTTCCTTTAAAATGATTTGCATATGAACAGCGCTGTGTGCTGCTATCTTACCTTGCTAAGGATACAGAGAGCTTACAAAATGAAAACATTAACAGAAATAAAACGGATGCATTTATAAAAAAAGAAAAAAAAATACCAACATTTCTACACAATAAACAAACAAACAAAAAAAAACCCAAGAATTTCAAATTGCTGGATGGGAAAAACAAATGGGTACATTATTAACTCGACCCCCTCTTTTTTTTTTTTTTTTTTCCTTTTTGTTAAATAAAAAAAATGTACAAAATACAACTTTGGTGATAGAAAAAAGAAAGCAAAAGCCAACAAAATAGAATTGTTTGGTGTGTCAGTCATATCTGTACAAGAAAAAAACAGGACAAAAATAAAATTCAATATGTAAAGGACAGGATGTCATAGCTTGGAGACGCACACATACAAAATGAGCAAGAGAGAAGGAGATGTTTCCAAACAGCCAAAATGCTTGCCTTTATACCTTTCAATGCTAAAGTGGTCTGTGGAACGCTTGTTAACCCTTTAACTTACTTACAGAACAGGCCAGCAAAGGAGAAAAGCGGTGGAAACTTTAACAAAGACAAAGTAAATAACATTGATTGGCACACATGCACTTCTGTACAAATATAACAACAGTTTTACAGAAGCAAGCAGCATTAACACACCAGAAGCACAGAAACTGGGTCAGATTCATGCATTTAGACCCCCACCCCACACCTCTAGAAGGTACCTTGACCACAAGGTGGCTGGGAAAGAAGATTGCACAAATAACACACATTTTTGTTTATGTGGGTTTATATTAAAAGGGAAATGATCCCCAGGCAGGTAAAAAGGCCAGTTATTGTGTAACAGTCTTGTTGGGATTAAGCAAAATAATTAACAACAAAAACATAACCTTTAAGCTGCTTTGTTTTTAACCAACATCAATGCCCCTTCTTTTTTTGCAGCCTAAAACAAAAGATTTAAAAAAAAATGAGAACAAATCAGGCCATTTTGTCCCTTAGCTGTCTGTCACGGTCTTTGTGCAATTCTGTGCACTAGGGAAATTACTAATGTCTGATGAAAGGCCTGAGAGAAGTCTTAAAAAATGCCACAATAAAAACAGGAGGACGTGTACCCCAGCAACAAACAAAAGACGCAGTAGATCCCCAGCAGAGCTGTCCTCTATCTCAGAACTTGTTTGTGGTGTGAGCAAGATGTCCGCCCAACCTGCTCACTGCTCTGGGAACTTTGTGCTTTGTGTGCGTGTGTTTGTTCCATCTTTTTCCCAATGTCATGGTACAGTTCTTCTCCTCCAGCTGGTGTGAGACTGGTGGTGGTGTGGGAAAAGGGGATAGCACTGGGCCTCAGGAGGTGCCATACATGTCTTTTAGGATCTCCACCATCAATACTACTTCTTGTTGACTTGCTTAGTGAAAGCCTCACTTTCTAAGTTTTCCATTTATAAACCTCAGTGGGAAAAATCCAGGAAGCACCATGTGTGATGTCTGCAGGCAGCCTGAAGCCACTTGTTTGCCTTCTTGGAGTGTCACTCAAAGTGCCATCAGTCTGAGGCAAACACAAGCTTGCTGGAACGTTAGACAAGATGGACTAGGGGTGAAGGATCCAGCGCTGTGCCTGCCGTAGTGTGTCCTGATTGGTTGGATTACGGACTGGGGAATGGGGAGAAAGTTTCAGTTTTAGTTGTTCTCAAACAGTGAGAGAAGGTCATCATTGCTATTATTGGGGAGGTCTGGAGGATCCAGGTAGGATAGAAGCTCATCGGGGTTAGTTAACTCTGGAAGTAGCTGTAGAAAGAACGTAATAAGAAACTCATTAGACCATTTGTAACTATTTACTAAACATTTGCTAAAATTTGTATGTGCTCTTTTAGGCCTAACCCCCTAACACGCTGCTACAGATTCCACAGTAGGATTATTTGAGAGATGTACATTATTTTTATTTTGGTAAAGTGCTGCTCTGTGTCCAGATAGATTTGCAACCTAATTGTAATGCCCCACCCAATATTCTCCCCAGCCTCTTTTAGCTTGGCGCACCAGCCGGCACTTTTCAGTAACCACTTGGCTTTTTTTTTTAGGTGGCCACTAAAGAGTTGGGTTACTACAGGGGCTGCCACCCATTTCTTCCCACCCAGCTTAAAAAAAAATTCTGGGTTCAACACTAGACCCACCCAATACACAGAACTAAACTATTTCTACTTTATACATACACATTGGGTTACATAGCTAAAATCACACATACACATAATGAAACATACTGCAGATATGCTGGTATGTAACAGGCACAGAGGGTAATTAGCACAATATAATTCATTGTAACAAAGCTTTGAGCTCTGCATTGAGCTCCTTTAGTGGTGATATACTAAAACAACATACATTGCAGTGATCAGCAGTTAAGATGCACATAGATGTAACAAAGCTAGATTACGAAGGGTTTCCTTTTCCATACCTAATTCACTTTTATGTGAAAAGGCTGAGGAGTAAAGTTCTTAAAGAAAAATACATTTATGCAAAAACATTTATTTGGAGATGAAAGCTGGGTGAGAATGGGGGTATAAAATTAGATAAATGTATGTAAAAGCATGTTTTGCAGCCATGAAAACCCTTGCAAATATATAACTGCAAAGTTAGTACTCTTCTGTGTAAACAGGCCAGGAAAAAGCACTTGTCATATGTTCACTATTCCTTACAGCTGTAACATCCACACTGATGACAATCCGCCATTGCCACTCATGGCTGTATTACCCATTACTGTCTGTGCATATAAAAGAACCTCTTCATTGTTAGATAAAACCTTAGTTACCTCTGATAATTCAGAATCAAATTGGAGAAAGCTACAGCTAGCTCCCTAAGCAAGGTATTATCATATATGGAAAATGTTGTAACACTTTACAGCACAAAGCTCTCTGTCCATTATTTTGGCAATTTGTAGCTATGGACCGGCAGTGTTAGAATGGGGGGGTGGAGGCGTTTAACAGAGGGCGTAAGGAGAATATCCCATCAGAATTATTAGCTTAGTCTGGCACAATTAGATATTTTTGTGAGCCAACAGGGCCTACCAAATGGCTGGGTGGCTGCCTTGTAACCCAAACAGCAATTTTCTGTGGGCAAATAAATTAGATCCTTTGGAGGTTGGTTTTGGTTCTGGGGTGGGGCACTTGCACCCTGGCCACAAGGATACTGCTCTAGCTGGTTATAGATCTTATAGCACAGCAATGATTTGATTAAAAGCTGAATAAGATATTGGATGGAGCTGGTGATACTTCTGCTCCAAATCCTGCAACAGTTAATTGCTTGCATTTTTAAGGACACTGACTTTTATTTATATTTTGCCTAGCTACAAAACTAATATTCTGTGGATAGTATAAGTCACTGCCACAAAAAAAAAAAGTTTTGTGTGGTTGTGTAATAATATAGTAACAAAAGACTACAACCCAGAACATCAGTAAACCTGCATTGCATTCACAAGAAATCCGACAAGCTGCAAAAAGTTCCCAGGAGTTCTTGTTCTAATCTCCCTTCAGCTTCACCTTCACGTTATAGAAAAAGATAAACCAGCTTCATGCTCAACAGGATAACAAAGATGACAGAAACTAGAAACTCAAATATTATATTTTAATTAATTTTACAGCACTTCACTTAATCACACCTTTAAAAAATGTAAATTTAAAACAGAATGTTTTTATTTATTGACACATATGAGTTGACATTTCTATTATCATATGGGGTAAAAATATGCAACGGCAAGTTTAACATAGGAGTACACGATGAGAAGGTATTTTACAATGTACAGCATATCATGCTAATAGCTCAGGCAACAAAGAAAGCTATACAAAGAATAGACTTACATCCAGCGATGGCTCTGGCATATCAGGGGGTCCCTGTCCACCAGGTTGACCTTCTAATACCGATGAAGGGTTAAAGCCCATGTCCCCATGTCCATGGCCAGCAGACTGTGGTGGATGTCGAGGTTGAGGTGCAGGTCCACCATGATGTAAAGGCTGCCCAGGCTGGCTTCCTGGGTGAGGTGTGTGTAAGCCCTGAGGCATGGCCCCATGAGGCTGATCCGCATTTCCCACGTGAGGAATCTGCCGAGAGTATTGATAAAAATACTATGTCAATAAATTTTAAGCATGATATCCGAAAATCCTGTAAACAATGTCAGCATTACTTACAGAGTCCTGCATGGGGTGGCTTAGTGGCTTGTCCAGTGAAGACATCCCGCCAGGCATATCAGGGGGGTGTGAAAGCTGGGGCCCATGCATAAAGTCATTCATTGATGTGCCCCCAGGTGCTCCATGAGGAAAGTCAAAGTTGCCATGACCCTGATAACTGTTACCTAAAATGAACGAAGATATAAAAAAAAGTCATTAATTTTTCTGCTTGTGCTGCTGCTGCAGTTATTGTTGGCCTAAACATCATAAGTATATAGATATACTTATAGTATATAGTATAAGGAAGTATAAACTACTGCGAACAGCATCTCTAATAACAGGAATACTTTAACTAGAAAGGAAAAAAAAATATTTTCCATGGCGTGGGATCAGCTGGATTTTTACAATGAGCAGTCAATGGCTTAGATTGACTAGAGTCACAGGTTACAAATGTACTGTATTAATTTTCTTTTAAATCAACCAAAAAAGATACAAAGCAAGAAAATGCCGTGTTGCAGACAAGTTGATCGGATCATTTAGATTGGTTCTCATACTAGATAGTTTTGGTAAACCTCAAGTTGATTGTATAAGAAGCGTATGGTCAAATGGTATTTATGAACTGCCGGCAGATGCTTATCTTCATTCTGCCTTGTTTCAGTGTTTAGCAAATTTGCTAACATTTATTTGTATCATGCATTTAGGAGCTGCATTCGTACAAAATTTATCAATCTATAAACTAAACTGTGTACAGTATAGATATAGTCATTTCTGCATTGGGCAGGTAGCTGAAGTGATCCCGTTAGCTGCAGAACAGGGGTAGGTCTTACCTTGCCCAACATACTCATTGGAATTCCCTCCACCAGGGGGTGGTGGCATAGATGGATATGGTGAAGGGCCTGGCCCCAGAGCTGCAATCATCTCCATGACATTGGGCATGATCATCTGACTGGGACTCATAGTCTTAAACCTCTTGGAGGGAATTCCATCAGGATCATCCTTGATGTGAATCTCCGATTTAATAGGTACCGGCCGCCAGCTGCACGTGGGATCAATGGTCACTTCTTCAAACTCTGAGCTGTAAAACAAACAATATGGCATTTACTATACACAGGGATAAAATCCTGAAAAATGCATCATTTATGCCATTTCCCACTCCTAAATTCTTCTCTGTTTA
>NC_092867.1:43248977-43250865 GCF_032062135.1 Pyxicephalus adspersus | reverse complement strand
TTAAAGTCATTTACTGAAACAAAACAGCTGTGTAGGAGGCTTAAAACTGTGTGAGGAACAGCCAAACTCTGCTACAAAGTGGAAGTTTTGGAATACGGTTTCATGTCACAAGTCCTACACAATGAGTATACACAATGACTGAGCACAGGTTAAAACACAAAGTAGATATAAAGTCCAGAGAAATGCAATACACACTGCCAAAATGAAACTAGGAAGTAGCAGACTTTGATCTTATTCCTGCTTTAAATAAGTGACTATGAGCCAGTGGTTGGTGTATGAATTTCGCCTCCTTGTGGTTGCTTTGATATTGGTCTGCATGGTCTGAAACTTAGAAGTTATTTGTTATTGATGAAGCGGACGCTGTTCTGGGAAATGCGTCGAACTTCTAATGCCTACCAATATATTCTTGACCAATTAAGAGACTGTAATGACCAGTCTAATGATTTTATGAATGTTTTAATGAAGTTTTGAATAAACATATGGTTTTACAATATGTTCATGTTATATAGTGTATGACATATGCTGCTTGACCTAATACCTTAAAAATCCCAAATTACCTGCTTGCATTTTGTTTTAACAAAGTAGATACAGCTCACTGACAAAGATTTCAGCAATGTTGAGGGCTGTAGACACAGTAGTTGGCCATTAAAACTTAGTGCAGCAGATGAAATGTCATCATGCCTACTTCCCTTCGAAATTGGAAGATGTCCAGCAGAGCCATCAACTCAGAACTGTCAGAAATGTGTGGGCCCAGGCAAACCCACCAGAAGAGCTCTTCATGGAAGTATTGTGGCTTCAGACATGGAAGCAAGGCCAAGCAACCTAACTATACAGGAAAAAATATTTGCAACAACCTACCTGCCAGTTTCCTTCAAAAACTGTGCAAATGTGCAAGTGTACATGGAAGAATTGATGCTGTTCCAAAGGCAAAGAATGGTCACAACTAATATTGATTTAATTTCAATTTATCTTGTGTTTATTCACTTTGCATTGTTATTTTCTAAAAATAAACTAACACTTCTCTTTGTAAAAGCATTTTTCGTTTACAGATTTTTGAATTTATGAAGGGACAAATAATATATTTATTCACTTTCTGTAATATATGCTTATCTATTGTGGCCCATTTTTTGTCTTTTCTAATTCATTTAGTTGACAGGTGGGTCATGCAGATGTTAAGTTCCAGCTGGTTGGGTCTAAGGCTACATGAGCCATTTTAAACTTTTAATACGGATAGATTTAACCACTTGTTGACAATCATTTAATTAACAGCTCTATGGATTACAGTACACAGTTTATTAGATAATTAGTTAATCTTAGTTTGTGTTTACTAGTTCATTTAGCACTAGCCTTATATTGGTTTATTTGTTAAAATGAGAAAGGTGTAGTAATTTGTAGTGATCAGAAAAATATTGGCCTAATATAGCAAGCAGGAAATGGAAGTTACAGAAATGAATGTAGATAGGATTGCCAGATCCTGTGAATAACACTTACTTCTGAATTGCATTCAGGATCCCCCACATGTACTGGTCTACCTCCAGGCCTTCTAAAAGGGCTGTTTTACTGAAAGAACATAATAAATTACACGGTAAGAGTATAACCAAAACAAAATGGTATATAAAAATATTTTCCACATGAAAAGCATCTGATATTTATATGACCCCCCTAGCGTTCTAACTCCGTATTTTCACGCAAAAAGCGTTACATTTTTTGCATGAAAATTTTTGACATTGTAGGCCTATAATTCTTAGGCATAACTCAAAACATCACTGCCAAAATATGTCCAATATTTAAATCAATTTAATAATAAACTTTAAATAAAAAAACACAAAAATATAACTAATATATAACTGTACTGTATTGTATTATATATAACTGTATAACTGTACAG
>NC_092867.1:43246006-43248864 GCF_032062135.1 Pyxicephalus adspersus | reverse complement strand
TATATATATAATTAAGATTTATTTGTATTGGACTCAATACAGCTATTTTGTATTGAATCCAATACAATATTATTTGAATTTCCATCCGCTTCGCCTGCACCAACGTCACCGGGAAACCCCGGAAAATGTCTCTGCATTCGCCGGCTGAAGATTGAAGAAAGAAGACGTGTCCCAAGGACCTACCTGCAGGGACCAGCAGAATGCTGGGGGACGCCAATGGAACATGGTAAGTGTTTTTTTTTAATGTTTTTAGCGACCTTGAGTGTCACTCGGGATTACCGCTTTTTGCATGGTAAATCCACCCCGAGTCACACTCGGGAATACTGCTAGGAGGGTTAAAGCAACATTGTAAATTGCTACTAAAAGTAATAAATATGATTGATAAAAGCGAAGTCTCAAGATCTACAGATTATGACCATATTTTGCAATGTCTGTTGCAGCATGACATTGCCATCATCTAAGTAGATATCAATATTCAAAGTTCCAACAGCCCATTTATTGCCAGTCAGCAAACTCACGACTGCTACTGGTTCATGAAGATTGAAACAGCAGATTTTTATGATCAACACTGAATAGTAAGGTGAAATGACACACAGGAAATTAGGGGGACAAATATTGTGAAAGTGTATGAAAAAAAAAGCTTTACAATGCAACTGAGCATCATTCAGAATATTTTATTATTAGCGAAAAATATCTGGTTAGACTTTTTACTCACATAAGATCTTTCAATTACACACATGAAAATTGTATACTCACTTGCATACAGGACACCTCCATGTTCCCCGCTCACAGTTCAGCTGCAGATAGGATTCCAGATCAAAGCACTGTGGGCATAAGGAGGAATATTTTATTCACAATATAGCACAAATGATTAGAATGTTGCAGATTTGTCACAATAGGTCTTGACAACATATATAAAAACAGGTGGTTGGTCTGGTGTACTGACCTGTACATGTTTGCAGTCATGTCCCCGTGCAGGCAGCTGAATTCGCCTAAACGTGATTGGGCATTTCAATGAGACTTTAATTGCAGTCTGCTCTACTCCATCCTCTCCATTTAACGCTGCATTACCAGATGATGCTGCCACACTGCTGAAATTCCTCTTAACTGAAAAAACAAGAAGACTGTCAGAAGAAAATCTTGAAGCTACATGCCCCCTTATGACCTAGGGGAAAAGCTGTTCTGATTTTCCAAAATCATATCCTCCCATTATTAGAAACAATGCTGTTGTCCGTGAGTGAGGTGCAAAACACTGGACATGTACTAATAAATTAACCATCAGCAAACATATCAAGGAATCGGTCTGCTGTTGGTGCTTTTTATTATTAGTTTCTCAATATTTTCATTTCGCTCTGAAACTCCAGCATACTTTTTTCTTCTATGTTGATTTTATGAATGATCTTGTAGTCAGTCACCAAGCTGTGGTGCTAACGTTTAAGAGTGCTGGCCAGTCCACATATGGCACTTGTGGCAATATAAGTACTTTCGTGTGGCAACGTGTTCTTCCGTTCAATTTTGCGATACAATATGGGAGAATGACCGGTCACTTCTGGCAAACATTTTCACTCAAGAGATTCATAGGAGACATGTCAAACCTAATTACTACTTTGCTGCAAACAATATTTTTAATCAGGAATGCAGCTCCACATTTGCATCCCTTCCTTAACTGAAGAGCTATGCTACCCTTCCCTTTACCAGTCGAGATTGCCACTATAAGTCAATTTTGGGGAAAGTGGTTTTAGTGAATACAGAGCTGCATTAATGTGTGGGTATTATTTTACTTGTGCACCAGAAGCAGTGTGATGACAAAAATAATATTTTCTGAGTAAAGCACGCACAGTTGTACTGTAAGGTATGCACAGAGAGTAGACTTACTTTTTGTGATACAATGTTCTGCTGGCAGAAGCCTCTTCTTTAGCAATCCCTGTAGTACTGACCGTACAGAAGGCCGATGTACTAACTGCAGCACGAACAAGTGCGACTGTAGCAAAATAAAAAAAAATCTATTATAGTCAGAATTCATAACAGTAGCTGGTTGTTTTACTACTAATATATATAAAACAACATCTGAAGAAATCCCAGGTGAACTGCCAAAATAACTATATACAGGTACTAAACATAAAAAGTAGTAACCAAAATGCTATCTGGATGCTGTCATAAGTGGGAGACAGACCATGATATTGATATGCAGTAAAATATGATTAGTTACTATTCCTGCTTAACAGTCTACATATTAAAAAATTAGAGGAGACTCATTTGCCATAATCTTGTGTATATAATACTTTTAGTTCATTTAATGTTTATCAATCAACAGAGAAGGGAAGTTAGATTAGGACAGGTAAAACTTACACAACAACAGGCAGTGACCGTAATCTGGATGGTGTTTCGACCTGGCTGGCATACATGCTTGAGGTGCAAGGGTTTGTGGGAAGTCTTGTTGTCACCCCGCTCGATAGTAAGGGGTGTGGCATTGACACTGACTTGTACAGATGCTGGCCAGTTGGTGTTCATCTGACGGTCTTCGTGGTGGTAGCACTTAAACTGAAGTTCCAGGTCAGACCTGTTTAGGATAGAAGAATATGTAAAACATGTTTAGAACACACAATTGCACTCATTTTTATAAATGGAATGTTTAGGGATATTTTACAGATTTTCTTCTTTTTCATACTATGTTCAGAAGAGAGTAAACATTTGTTTTAAATCAGCTAAATATAAAGTTGTGCAAGAACAAAATGCACTTTTTTTTGCTGCCAATAGATGGTGAGTGTGTATCTGATGCTCCAGTTTGCTTGTCTACTGTTTACCGTATTTTTCGGACTATAAGACGCTCCGGCCTATAAGACGCACCCAATTTTAAA